>NC_084995.1:41743759-41881259 GCF_963854185.1 Sardina pilchardus | reverse complement strand
ATGCCAGGACACAGTTACAGCACACGCCACAGATATATATAGTTCTGATGCCAGGGCGCATACAGGTACAGCACACGCCACAGATACAGTATATATATATATATAGCTCTGATGCCAGGACACAGTTACAGCACACGCCACAGATATATATAGTTCTGATGCCAGAGCGCATACAGGTACAGCACACGCCACAAACTCAATATATAGTTCTGTATAAACAGTCTATGGTACATACACATGCTGCAAACCTAGCCTAGACTCCCCCCTACACACACACACACACACACACTGAGGGAAATTAATGCTATTCATTCACAATATACACATGCAGTATCAAGAACCCTTGTGAGGGCGATGGCTACAGGAAGCTGACGCCACACACAGACAATCTCTCCCTCATGTCACACTGACCTAGCCTGCACCCCCACTCCCTACACACACACACACACACACACACACACACACACTCATGTCACACTGACATTCTGATGCCCTTTCTCCAGCTGTGGGGTCACCAGATCGCCGTGGACTGGGCGGAGCCGGAGATCGACGTGGACGAGGACATCATGGAGACGGTGAAGATCCTGTACGTGCGCAACCTGATGATGGAGACGTCCGAGGAGACGCTGCGGCGCATCTTCGGCCAGTTCAACCCCGGCTGCGTGGAGCGCGTCAAGAAGATCCGCGACTACGCCTTCGTGCACTTCGCCAGCCGAGACGACGCCGTGGTCGCCATGGACAACCTGAACAACACGGAGATCGAAGGTTCCTACATCGAGGTGACCCTGGCCAAGCCAGTGGACAAGGAACAGTACAGCCGCTACCAGAAGGCCACCAAGGGCTCGGGCAGTCCGGCCGCCCCCAGCGAGGCTAGCAGCCAGCAGGGCTACGTGTACCAGTGCGACCCCTACACCCTGGCCTACTACGGCCACCCCTACAGCACCCTCATCGGCCCCAATAGAGAGTACTTCACCAAAGGTAAACCCACTCCTAGATCCCCACTGCTAAACAAATGCTAATATAAGCCAATGATATATTATTTCAATCATACATACTATACACATGTTTGTATTATACTACATTCAGGAAATATACAACTGGTCCATTCAGAAGTGCCACATCGCGAAAACTATAGTAAGGACAATGCAAAAAACCCTACTCAGTACACCACCATGTTTGATATGCTAGCTATAGCCACTGAAATGCTGCAACCAAACGCCTACACATGACCACAGCACATTCTCATACTATGACTGCCCCTATAGTGCCCTCAGCAAGCTAAAGTGAAAGAGCATCGGCAGAGGTAAGATCATCCAGCCTGTAGCAATCACTGCTCACGCAGATCCAATAGATCACCGTTGGACGTGACAAATGAACGCACTGATCTGGGATGGAGTTGTGATCTTGTAAAATTATGCCTGACAGATCATTAGTTGTCTGGGTGACGGTTTGCTCAGCCAATCATCTTTGTTCTTACTGTGGGTTTGGGTCTAGAGAGGGAAATGGGACAAATTTGTCATCATCCCATTTCATGTATAACTTCAGCAGGTCCAGATACCAGTCTACACGACTCTGGTCCAGTCCTCAACACTTGTATTGTAAAACACCTTGTTTAAAGAATCACTCCTTCCCATACTTGACTCTATCAAGACAAAAATAGGCCTCCATATCTTCCCTTCTGGGTCATGTTGATTTTGGTTTCACAATCTCAAGGACCCAGTCTCAGGTCTCTTGAATCATCCTCTGCAGTGTTACTCGCGAAATCAAGAAATACTGCTCCGGTTTTTCGGGGGACAAAGGGAATAAGTTAAACCATGTGACAGCATAACAGAATCAGATGTAGGTGTCTCTGGGACTGTACCATACCATGATTTTCAGAATCATGATAAAGAATATTGCTTGTTGATTTTAAGCAAAGTCGAAGCCTGGTGAGTCAACTGACTCACCATGCAATACACAATGCATTTCAATTGCTGGCCTGTTGTAAGATGCCAAGACACTATTAGTCGATTCTGCCAATTTTCAACTGACTAGGTAACCTAATAATAGTTTTTACTAGGGCTGTCAAACAATTGCAAAATTAACTAATTAATCGTAACATTTACTGTGATTAATTGCGATTAATCGCGGTTAATGTTTTGACAGCACTAGTTTTTACCCAGGGCTGACACTTTTTACCAGATGCGTACAGAAAGTGATTTAAATGTACATGCAAATCATGGGTTTCCTGCAGATGTTGTAATGTGTTAATTGCCTGGTTAATTGCACTGTCTATGGACTGTGACATGGCTATGGCAGTTAGAGTGAAATTGCGCTGTACAGCTTTCATTCAGAATCACAGTCAGAGGAAACCTGTCAGCAGAGCTCCCAATTCATATGTAGATCTAAAACATTGTAAATGCTTGAAGATAAGATATGTCTGTGATGGGACAGCTCTTGTCAATATGTGCACTTTAACTTGGTCGCAAAGCTTAAAAATGATGAGTTTATTACATAGACGTATGATCGTAAAGAGGGACAAGCTTTAGAGATTAAATAAAGAGCTGGAAACTTGAGACCGTTTAGGCGCTGTGACTCTTACTCATAACTCATTGGAGCAACGCTAAATTGGAGCTATATTTGGGAGTACCACATTTCAGAAATAAGTCAAACAGTATTATTACCATATTATATGTATTATACTAAACATCCTATAACTTAGGGGGGAGGGGGTTTACATTTTAACTGTCATGGCTGTTGCATAAGCTTATCACTGATCTCATCTCACAGGCCTCTTGTTGTTAGCTAAAACATAGACTCTGGAAATGTCTCAAGATACAAATACAGACACTGATGCTCAGAAGCACACAAGGACACACAGAAGCAAAGCCACTTCCACAAACACACTACAGAGAGCCCCCCCCCCCCCCACAAACACACTAAAGAGAGCCCCCACACACACACACCCTGAGTGTATTGAGAGTGACATCTTCTGAGAATGGAAATATAAATGGATTTCTTTTCCCCTAATTGTGTGTGTGTGTGTGTGTGTGTGTGTCCAGCAGGTGCAGTGCGAGGCCGTGGCAGAGCAGGTGTGAGCAGCCGCACACCTGGGCCGCGCGGGTCCTACCTGGGCGGGTACTCCGCCGGGCGCGGCATCTATAGCCGCTACCACGAGGGCAAGGGCCGCCAGCCCGACAAGCCCTACGAGCTCACGCCAGGCCTGGAGCTGGCCGCCATCAACACCGTGGGCATGAAACCAGCGACAGGTCAGTCTGGACTTGTGTGTGTGTGTGTGCATGAAACCAGCGACAGGTTAGTCTGGCCTTGTGTGTGTGTGTGTGTGTGTGAGTGTGCATGAGACCAGCTACAGGTTAGTCTGGCCTTGTGTGTGTGTGTGTGTGTGTGTGTGTGAGTGTGCATGAAACCAGCTACAGGTTAGTCTGGCCTTGTGTGTGTGAGTGTGCATGAAACCAGCTACAGGTCTGGTTTGTATGTGTAAGTGTGGAGGTGCAGTAGTATTTATACAGTTTAGTCCTGTCAGATTTCAGTCAAATATTTCTACTGATGTTTTAAATTGTGCTTCCCAACCTCTAGTTGGCTATGTGTGCTCCACGATTCTGTTCTAATGCACTTGATCAAGTTCAGCTCATTTCCCTCATGGTCCTGCTCATGTCAGTTTGGCTAGCGTGCTCAGAAATGGTACACATAGCAACTCAAACAAAAGTGTCGTGGCACACTCGGAACTTCAAGATAATATTTTATTGACCAACGTTTCGGCTTACGCCTTCATCATAGCAACTCAGCCATACTATATTCAGCCAACGGGTTACTTCAGAGACACAGAGTATAGACATTTTGGACACTTGTGTACCTGTGCCTTGTCCTGTTTACCTTCTCTCTTCTGCCCCCTGCTGGACCAGTGAGTCAGCTGTTCTGTTCCTCTCCTCTCACTTTCCTCTCTCTGTCTTTTTTCTCCTCTGAACCTCTACAAATTGCGCTGTTGTCGGAGAGAGAGTTATGCTAAATCACACCCTAAGAAGCATAATCACTTAATCAGCGTTAATCCAGGGCCCCCAGAAACAACAATGTGTGCATGTGTGTGTGTCCAAGAGACAGAAAGTGTTAATCCCAGTCACACGTTACTGCTTTCTCCGACACACTCTTCGCTCACTCACTCGTTTGGTTTCTCTATTCATTACTCCCCCTCTCTGTTCCGTAAAACATAACAAATGAGAGCAAGAAGTGGAGAAAGAGGGAAGCAAAACAAAAGATTGCATAGTTTTGTAGAAGATCCTTTTTTTTATTTTATCGCTTCAATAAACGGATAACTGTTCACTATCTCATTTGGATTAATGCTCAGTGTGTATTCTGTAATGAAATGTTGCATTCTGGTCCCGGATTGCTCTTGCTAATACAACTACTAGAGAGAAAGTGAACTCATTAAAAGAGTCCTTAGTTAACTCATTGTGGGCTCTTGCCTTGTCTCCGCAGTGGCTATTCCAACTCTAGGGGCGCAGTACCCCGTGTTCTCCACCCCCGGCGCCCCCAAGCTGATGGACGATGGGAAGGTCCACGGAATGGAGCACCTCATCAACCCTCTGACCTTACAGCATGACCACACCGGCGCGGCCGCCGTCCTGCCCTCCGTCTCAACACCACCTCCATTCCAGGTGCGCTAGAGATCCAGAGTGCTGCCTGCCACACATATCTACTGCATGTTGTATACACAGGCTTGTGCCGTACAGTAATTTCCCGCATATAAGCCGCATTGTGTATAAGCCGCAGGACAGTGTTATATGCAAGTTAAAAGAAACATAACCATATTAACACCATATTAATTGCCTCCTTATTAACCTCACAACTGAAGAAATTTAGCAAAATCAATGTATAAGCCGCGGCTAATAGTCGGAAATTACGGTGTTCCCGAGTGCTAACTGCGTGTGTGTGGCTGTTGCAGGGTCGACCCATCACTCCGGTGTACGCCATGGCCCACACCATGCAGCGCATGCCCACGGGGCTGTACGGCGCCGGCTACATGCCGCTCACCGCCCACACGGCTAACACGGCCGCGCTGGCCGCGCTGCAGAAGAACGCCGCCGTCGCCGCGGCAGCCTACGGAGGCTACGGCTATGTTCCTCAGGCGTTTCCCGCGGCAACCTTCCAGATGCCCCTCCACGACATCTACCAGACCTACTGATGGAGTCCTGAACAAGTGTGCTCAGCCAATGGCAACACTCTCATGAAGAATTGCTCAAGAAGTAACTAAAAGAAATGAAGAAACCGCTCATGGCCAACCAAATCCACCAGACCCTCCCCTGGTTTGGACTTTTGCATTATTACACGACCGATATAGAGAAAACCCAACTCCAGTCCACCACACCCCTCATCACAAGCCCTCCACACCCCTCCACACCCCATAATAAGCAGCACTGCATATGAATGATTTGCCCTCTTATTTATGTAGCTGTGAAATCACATTGATGAAGCAACGTGACCCTGCCCAACTAGCCACCTCTCACCCAACTCCCAACTGATGAGCCCTTCCCACCCAATAGCCCAACTAGCCACCTCTCACCCTTAACTGATGATCCCTTCCCACCCAATAGCCCAACTAGCCACCTCTCACCCTCAACTGATGAGCCCTTCCCACCCAATAGCCCAACCGGCTTGTTACCCTCCCCAAACTATGGAATGTGACCTTAATTCCACCCTGCCAAATCTGACCATTCCATGCCAGATTTAATCTGATCCACATGCCCCCACCCCACCCGCACACACACACACACACACACACACACACACCCACACAGCGAGAGACACACACACACTCACACACACACACTCACACTACCCTCTGCAGTTTTGGCACCATGAGCTTTGAAGGAGTTTGAGCGTCTGTAGCGATTGGAAAGCTGTGTTTATGAGCTGCTCTTGGAGGTTGACTTTCCATCATTGCTGTTGTTGAACTTTTTCAGAGACAAAAGTTAGACAAAATAATGTCTTTAAAAATGTGTGAAGTCTCAAGGAACTACTGACATGAAATGTAAAATTCAAGAGAATTCGTATGTCTTTTTGTCTGCAGTGTTAATGCAGAGATTTTATCACAGAAGATTATGACTTCCACTGTTGAGTCATCTTCCGTCCACTGGATGAACTACTTTAGCTCAATTTCTTTAAACTGTTTTCTTCTTTCATAGATATTATTGCTATTGCTATTATCATTTATTTGCTGCTTGTTTGGTTTTAACAGATTGAGTGTGAAGCTTTATGTACTGGAACATGTGTCTTGGGAGACTCTTTGTCTCTGTTTGAGAACTGGAAAAATATCTAGAAAGTTAGCATAAAAATGAAAGTTAGCATAAAAATGCAACTATGCAAGACAAGAACAACCAACATTTCAGCCTTTCCAAAACCTTTCAAAAGTGCCTGTTTTACTATGACTTCCTAGCCACCCTAACAATTTGTATAAAGTAGCAGTAAACAAAAGGTTAGCTTAGAGACAGGCCCTGTGCTTGGCTTGTGTGATGAGACCAAACGTGCCTTAGCTAGCTAGCTCTGCTCTGCTCTGCTCTGCTCTGCAGGTTCACGTATAGTGTGTGGCTCGCCACCTGCAGTGCGGCACAACCATTAGCATTCCACCTGAGCTCAGACCATCAGCGGCAGGGAGTTTTAGAATCTGTGTGTGGTCATCTGACTATTGCCCAGAAACCACAAAAATGTGGCAACAAAGTCACAAATACTTGCTGACTGAACGATAGCAAGAAGGCTGACACATACTCGTAATACTGAGTTGGTAAGTATTTCACAATGCCAGGTCCTTGTGAAGAGCAGTCCTTTTCCAGTGAAGTGAAGTGAGCCCCCTGTGTTTGTTGTGACATCTTTTCCCAGCTGTAGCTTCAGCTTGACCTCAGGCAGCTGCAGTGCAGTTCCTCTCAGCTGCTCAGCTCCAACGACTGAAGCCTCCACATGAGCTTGTTATTGAGCTCCTCTGGCCTGGCAGATCACTGTTAGTACTCCTCTAGTCTAGCTTGCTTCAGCCACGCCCACTGACACACGGAGAGTGCCCTGTGTGGGCCCTGAGGGGTTCTAGAATGCTCTTAAGTTCTGTACTGCTGGAGGCTTTAGAAATGTGTGTGTGAGCAGAGAGTGTGAATGAGTGTGTAGTGTGAACTTGTTTCTTGTGTTTGTGTGATTAAATCTGCACTCCAACTCTAACCACTGAGAAAACACAATGAAAGAATGAAGAAATGCCAGTTGTGTTTCTTCCTACGCTTTCAGGAAGAATTTTATCTCCACGTGGTCTTAAATAGGTTAACTGGACCAGATAAATATCATGGTCATCTTTACTTTTTAAAAAATTTCATTTTTTACATTTTTGTGTTTCCAAACCCATGAAATGGCAGGGGATGTCCAAGGACTGAGCTTTATGACGCCTGCTCACCTTTGTACCTATTTCAGACATGCTCACTCTGGTATGTATCTGTCCTTCTGAAGTCTCACTACTCACAGAAGAGTCCATTTACAGTGAAACTGTTGTGTTGTAGAGAAACCATGTTAGTGACAAGTGGGCACACCACTGTCAATTTATTGAAAAACCACTGGCACCTGATGAAGGATCCACACACACACACACACACACCCTAAGGGCTGTTGTCAGAGCTGGTGTGCTAGTGTGCCTTGTTGTATTATGGCAGTGTTTTTGAGATGTATTCTATGGCCTTTTGAGACTGGTAGACTTGTTTATTACCACAGAGTAAGGATATATATTTAATATATGCTTCAAATATGTTGTGTATGAAGTAAGAAGAAAAGCGATAATATATTTTAAAAGAAATGTTTTTTCCTTCTTTTCCATGCGCTTATTTTAGAGATGAAGCAAAAAAAAAAAAAAACATGTTTGGTTTGCCAAAGTGTCCAAATGTGTGAGCCTAGAGTGCGGTGATGGGAAGGATAGTGGGTGGAGCTGAGTAGCAAGTGATTGGCCGGTGTGGTGTAGCTACAGTACAAGCTGGCCAATCATGTGTCTATCCCCATTATTACCTCACTCTGATTGACATCCTCCTCAGCAGCAGTTTTCACTTGAAGTGCTTATAGTCCCTGTTCTGACTACTTTAAAAACAAAGCGAACAACACATATTTTAGTGAACGTTTTTCAAAGGATTGTAGTGTGTAAGGGTTTTTAGTGTGCCTTATTGCCAAATGTTCTAGAGTTTTTCTTTGTTGAACTATTTTCTATCATGCATTTGTTTGTTAAAGCTTATTTGGCATTTATGTATTTATAGTGGTTAAGTAGTTGAATAAAGCATTTTCAAAAACACGTCAAAAGTGTCACGTCTGCTTGATTTCAGTAGCCTTTATATATTTGTATATACAGTCATCATGGCTGAATGTGTTGGCACCCCATGCTAAAGTTGGAGTATAAGAGGAGAGGAATATAAAATCATCTTTTGGAAATTCATCTTAATGCCTTTGGTAATAAAATGAGGATATATCCAACATTCAAGGACACCAATTGTCTTTGTGAATGATTAATATATCATAAATAAATAGATTTGTTCTTCCTTAAAATACTGGGGTCATAAGTATTGGCACCCCTATGTTAACCCTATGTGCTCAATTCCGATAGCGGCAGACAGATTTTTATTTTTAGAGTCTACTTATTTCATGGATCTAGGATACTATGCATCCTGATAAAGTTCCCCTGGTCTTTAGAACTAAAATTGCCCCACATTATCGCACACCCTTCACCATATCTAGAGATTGGCATGGTGTTTTGTTCAGTTAGCCTATTAGCCTGTTTGATCCTCATTAGCTCAATGCAAATCGAACCAGCTAATAGGTTAACTGAACAAAACTGAACAAACACCATGCCAATCTTGTATGGTGAAGGGTGTGTGATGATGTGGCCATGAATAGCCATTTTAGTTCCAAAGGTCAAGGGAACTTTATCAGAATGCATATAGGCTATCCTGGATCCATTTTAAAAATAAAATTCTGCCTGCCCCTATGTTAACCCTACAGTATGTGTTCAATTCCCATAGGATTACATATAGGGGGGCCAATACTTCTATGATACATAAACCATACATACTAGTTCATTATGGTGAAACAGTTGTGCTAATGGTGAAGCCTTTATTTCAGTTTTCAGATGCATTATGCGTTATTGTTCCAGAGCAGTTTTCACTTCCCACATAAATAATCACTGGCCTCCTGTACAGCACTATAAACCAGATACAGCTCATCTGTAGTTCTGATTATTTATTTATGAGACCAGGTGACTGACTCCGACCGACACTAATATTTCCTTCATCACAAGGGGGCAGTGTTTCTTCATATAGTCTACAAAGACCAGGAAGTCGATAGAAAGAGAAAAGAATCATGGGATAGTATAATGTTTTTTGTCTCCGACATTCTAGTGATGTGCCGCAGTCTACTGGTGTGGAATATTGCCCTCAACTGAATTGGCTTGCTGAGCAAGTCATGACTGCTTAAGGATTGGGAATGTGTGATCCTCTGTCCAAGTTTCTTTTCTTTTCGGTGTCTGTAAGAGCTTTAAGTGTGTATTATTAATGTATGTTCATGCCAGACACAGATTAACTTACAGTGCCGAGAGAGAGAGAGAGAGAGAGAGAGAGAGAGAGAGAGAGAGAGACACTGTGAGTTAGGTCTGGTTTGGCAGACTGTGAGTTAGGTTAGGAGAGAGAGAGAGAGAGAGAGAGAGACGCACATACACACGTGTGTAAACACACCCACAAATTAAGTATTAATCTCCCACCTGCTCATGAAGTATTAAGCTGCGATGGTTAGGATCTTTCTAATGGAAAAAACTGAAGCTGGGCCAGATTGACAAGCTTTCCATGAGCTCCCAGCAGTTGCTTGAATGTGGGCGCCCATAGCTCTACTGGGCCAGGCCTGGCACACATCCGGCTCACCCACGCCAGCCCAGGGCCAGGCCTGCTCCTCAGGTGGTCTGTTCAGGAGCTCTCTCTCTCTCTTTCTGCATGTGGCACTTAAAGGTGCAGTCGGCGATTGCACAGGAAGTTGTGTTTGTTTATGTTTATATTTAAAATGATTAGCAGACACTTTCGTCAAAAAAACAACAGATGTTATATTTTACAGTAACTAAGGACCAAACCAGAGGTTCACCCCTCCCTTCAGTATTCTCACAGAAAGTCCACACGGTTTCAGAGCCTGGGCAGCCTATAGAGATCGTTTCTTTTTGAAGTGTACTCATGTAAATGGATTGAGAGGATATGTTTTCTGAACGTGACAAAGAAATTGTTGGGCTTGAAATTGCATTCAATTGCTGACTGCGCCTTTAACAGGCTAGGTGGGAATAAGAAGGAACTTTGAGGAGAGAAAAGAAATGTTGGACACCTACTGAGGGAGAACAGCACAGAAGTACAGAGACGTTTTCAAAGGGCTACTGCCAAAAATAACCCAGCCATCACAAAACAAAGATTTGTAGCCACTAACTGAAGGATAATGTCAGAGTAACTATGTTTGATACTGTTACATACATCGATCAGTGAGAGTGTGTGTGTGTGTGTCCACGATTGCTCATGTAAAACGTTTTAACTTTTTAAAAATGTATGTAATGTACTCAGAGTTCAAAAACTGTTTCAAATTAGGAGCAGTTTATTTTCATTGTGGTGCCATCACATCAGCAGTGACTGCTGCTTTAGTAAACTCAGGAAGACCCAGTTAAGAGCCTCTGGCTGCTCGCTTGTTTGAGTTGCAACCATAAGCTATGAGGACTCTTGGGTACATAGTCTAAGAAAGTAGCCTACATGCCCTGCTTAGCTCAAGCTGCTTGGCCAATGACGAGGATACTCATGAGAAAGACCATGATGAAAAAGATCCACATAAAAAAACGGTCCATGACCTTTGCGACCTTCTTCCACTCGGCACCCTTGGCCTGGTGGGACCTCTGCTCCCTGAAACAGTTGGCTATGTACTCAATGTTCCGCACGACCTTCTGCGGCATTCCGCAGGAGCAGCTCCCGCGCACGGCCCCTCCGTTGTGATAAGCGTTGCTACTTCTACAAGCACTGTCATGGCTGAAGTCATTGCCTTGGCTGTAGCCGTACGCCTGGAGTTTCTCAGGGATGGACAGATCGCTGGCCTTCAGCTTCTCCTCCAGAGGGTCATAAGCGGGGATGTGGACGTTGGAGTCCCGCATGATATGTGGCATGGGGGGCTCCCGCCCCCTCCGCTCCCCGCCCCTCTGCGGTCCATTCCTCTGGACACGGCCCAGGCGTCTGTTGTCGCTAAGGTTGTTGTGGTGATTGTGATGGCGGTAGTTTCCATTGTCGTGGCGCTGGTTGTAGTGGCTGTTTCCATAGTGACCATTCTCAAGGTATTGGTTGCCATAGAAAGCGTCATCCTGATAGCCACCTGTCATGAACTCCTCGCTGTAGAGCTGGGTGCTGGAGTCCTCAGGCGAGGTGCAGTTCTCGCCCACCTCGTACACAAAACACAGCTTAGCCATGTAGTCGATGATGAGCACTTTGGCCCAGTGGGGAACAGGCTTCGCCTCCGCGCCGCAGAAATGGATGTTCATTATGAAGATGGTCAGGGACGTGGACGCTGTGATCATGGTCATCGTTGCTATGTAGTACTTCCCTTTGGGATGGACCACAGAGAGAGGGGGGGGGAGAGAGAATATATATTAAACTGTGATCATGGTCATCGTTGCTATGTAGTACTTCCCTTTGGGATGGACCACAGAGAGAGGGGGGGAGAGAGAGAGAGGGAGAGGGAGAGGGAGAGAGAATATATATTAAACTGGTTTATCAGTAGGGTTGGGTATCGAGAATCGAGAATCGATCGGAACCGGAACCGGCTTTCCAATATACCCGGAATCGTTCAAAAGTTGAAATTTCAATACCTAGTATCGATTCTCAGTACGCTGACCGGAAGATGAAACCGCTGAACACCAACAAAGAAGCATCCACCGGAAGTGTTCGCAACTGTAACTATATAGCCAATGGACCTTGCCCAAAACTTGTGACAATAGGCCTTACCCTCATAAGTTGCTTTTTATTGTTTATTTGCTATTCTGCACCAGGTTAGCCGAGTGGGAGCAAGACAACATGTTTAAGTATCTGCGGCATCATACACACATGTGTAGCCTAAATGTGTTTTCATGAGGTTTCATTACATTATAATATTTATATTCAAGTTCATAGATTTGCTATTTATATTGTAGTTCAAAACAGTCCTGTGAGAAAGTCATAGTAAAGTTAAAATTGATGGAGAAGGTCAGACTATTTCATTCAGAAAGACCGTTAGCTAGCTTATTAAAATACTGGTGTCCTAAACTTTTTGACCCTGCCTCTTAAAAGAATCGGAATCGAGAATCGTTAGGAACCGGAATCGAAACAACAAATCGGAATCGGAACCGGAATCGTTCAAATTCAAACGATACCCAACCCTATTTATCAGCCACCATCTTGAGCTCAGCTAACAGCCCGAGCACTGCACACATGCTTACCGATGAGCGGCACGCTCTCCGAACACTGCAAACACGCTTACACACACTGCACACACGCTTACACACTGCACACACGCTTACTGATGAGCGGCACGCACACACACACTGCAAACATGCTTACCGATGAGCGGCACGCACACACACTGCACACACGCTTACCCACTGCACACACGCTTGCACACTGCACACACGCTTACACACTGCACACACGCTTACCGATGAGCAGCACGCACACACACTGCACACACGCTTACCGATGAGGGGCACACACACACACTGCACACACGCTTACCGATGAGGGGCACGCACACACACTGCACACACGCTTACCGATGAGCAGCATGCACACACACTGCACACACGCTTACCGATGAGCGGCACGCACACACACTGCACACACGCTTATACACTGCAAACACGCTTACCCACTGCACACAGTCTTACACACTGCACACACGCTTACCCACTGCACACACGCTTACACACTGCAAACATGCTTACACACACTGCACACACGCTTGCACACTGCACACACGCTTACTGATGAGCAGCACGCACACACACACTGCACACAAGCTTATCGATGAGCGGCACGCACACACACACACTGCACACACGCTTACCGATGAGCGGCACGCTCTCGGAGGGCGGCATGCTCTCGGCCACCATGAGCTGGAAGACGGTGAGCGCGAGCAGCACGGTGACGCCGAGCGACACCTTCTCCCCGGAGTCGGCGGGCAGGTAGAAGCCCAGCGGCGCCAGGAAGGAGATGAGGAAGCAGGGCAGCAGCAGGTTGAAGATGTAGAAGGAGGAGCGGCGCTTGAGCAGCACCGTGTACGTGATGTCGGGGTACGGGTCCGAGCAGCAGCCGTACATGATCACGCTCTTCCGGGCCGGCATGCCGTGGCACTCCCACTCCACGTTCTCCACAAAGTCCGACAGGTCGCCGGACTCCTTGTCCTTGTCCAAGTTGATGTCCACCTGACAGGGTGAGCACACGGGTGATAAGACTTAGTCATCAGTAATTTGCTGTGTATTAGCCGCATTGTGTATAAGCCGCAGGGCAGAGTTTTATGCAGTTAAAAGAAACAAAACCATATTAATACCATATTAACTGACCCCGTGTATTAACCTCATAACCGAAGAAATTTAGCAAAATCAATGTATAATCCGCGGGTAATAGTAGGGAAATTACGGTAGTCAAAAAATGCCTTTTCTTTGACACATGACATTTGTCTTGTGCTGTAGCCACGCACATTAGCTGGGAAATGACAAGTAAATGCATGCTGTTGCACATCACTAACGCTTACTCAAATAACTAACTCTGTCTTTTCTCAAAGGTCCACTTTAGTAACTCTTGAAGATGAAGGAAATGGCAATAGTGTGTTTAAGGACTAGACTTTTGGACATAACGTTTCAGAATGCACTGATGGTGGTTTGTATAGTTTGGCAGTGTACCTGGTTTCCATTGTATGTCCAGGAGCCAAAGGTGAGGTTGCATTGTTGGCTGTCAAAAGGGAAGTAGGCAACGTCCACCTTACAGGAGCTTTTGGTGATGGCAGGGGAGTCCCAGGTAATCTCTCCATCGTAACGCAACACTACATTCGTCTCAGGAGGTCCATCCTTATTCTCCTCATCAGCACTTAGACAAATAACACACACACAACACACAAAACACGAGACAAGGAAGTGAGGACTGAATCTGTGTATAATGTGTATATGTGCCCCCATTCCATTCTTGAATTTGAATTGAGGTCAAAAATAGGATCTAGAATTAGAAGAAATGCATATGTAAGGGCAATGTTTTAACAATGAAGCTTCATAGTCTAGGATTGCATCAAACGCACAACATTTCCAAAGTAAGTTTCCCAACACTGTATGCACTGAAAGAATAGGGTTTTATCATCTACATCGGTCAAAATGTATTAATGCTTTGATCAAGAAATTCCAATGAAATTGACTGAAAGTTTACATGAAGTTATTATGTAATTTCAACGTCATTGTGTTTGGTGGCACAGAAATTTAGATGTACTTAGTACTGCTTAGTAAGCATTATGTAGGCTAAGTATTGCAACACCAATATTAAAGGAACATAACTTTGACTATTATTCGAGACTTCAATATGAGATCTTAAAACGAATATGAATATGTTGTGCCACAGAATTCAGATGCATCCATTGTGGTTGAAAACATGTGGCATGTAACCTCTGATTCTTTGAGTTTGTTTAATTTCATGTTTTGTGGTTTAGTAAATGTGAAAAAAATATTTTCCTTTTTCCGCTTACCTTGCTTGATTCAATTTAAAAAATGGATTACTCAATTGGAATAACTATTTGAACGCAATGAGGTTGTTCTATAGACTGTTTTATATAATTGTAATGTAATATAGTTTGATAAATTGGACATTTTTTTACAGCATATGTGAGATTCAACTTTCTGTTGCATGACTGTGGAATTGCCCTGAATTTAATTTCACTTCCTGTCATTCCAAATCAAATTCGAATTCAACTTCCTGTGGGGCGGAGCCAATTCAATTGAAATTCCAATTCTTGAATTGAATGGAGGCTAATTCAAAAATTTTGAATTTTGCCTGGTGTGTGTGCTTGTGCGTGCATGTGTGTGTGTATGTGTGTGTGTGTGTGTGTGTGTGTGTGTGTGTGCATTCAGTACTTGTTGTAAAGCACAATGTCTGGCCTCCAGACGAGTTCTGAGGGTATCCTGATGACCTCCAGGCCGTCGTACTCCTCTTTGTCCCAGCGCAGGTAGGCATCGTGCCACACCTGACGCACCCACAGGTACGTGGTCAGCACCTGGTTCCGCTCGTCCTAAACAGTCACACACACACACACACACACACACACACACACATAAAACCAGAGGACGAGCTGGTTGGGTCATTCAGCACCAGCACATATTATTACACATTATTTAGAATTTCAAGAAAAAAGATGATCATCCATCATCAGGTTTGTCATCTTAGCTCTCATACTCATGAACATTAAATTAGGCGTAATTAAGAAGCAACAAAGCTACATTCACAATTTGAAGGTTTAAACATTAATTGAATCGTTTGGGGTTTTTGCAACAAACGAGCAAATTATATTTTTCTGACGATAGAATAGATATTTTCTAGTTTTTTTAAAAATACATTTTTTTAAATTTATTATCAGCACATTCCATTAATTAATTAACATTAATTAGTTAATGGTATGCGTGAAATAATTAATCACTGGATACACAAACTCTATGACCTCTGCTCTATTTTAGGCTCAGCCCTATCACCCACCAGCCACACAGGTGCACAGGAGTCAGTGGCTTTAGCTCTCACTGCCACTGCAGCTGCAGACAGCCTGAAGCAGGTCACACTGGCTAGAGCCTGCGGTGTGGTAATCTAGCCCAGACTAGAGTAGCATGGCCACACCACAGCAAAAACACACCACATCAAGACCTGTCAGTCTAACGTCCACTGTCAAAGTCTTATCCTGTGTGTGTGTGTGTGTGTGTGTGTGTGCGTGCGTGCGTGCGTGCGTGTTCACACCATATCTTTGATCTGGGAGAGTGTGATCTGCAGCGTGACGTTGAGGGCCTTGTCCGTGTCGTCCACGGGCCGCAGCGCTGAGCTGTAGTTCTCCATCAAGTCGTTGAGCAGCTTCTGCGCGTAGCGCCCGTGAGCCCCGCCCACCCCTGCAGGGCACAGGAGAGGTGCAGGGTGAGGCACAACCACGCACACACACACACACACACACACACACACACACGTGAGTGCAGGGCACAGGAGAGGTGCAGGGTGAGGCACAACCACACACACACACACACACACACACGTGAGTGCAGGGGACAGGAGAGGTGCAGGGTGAGGCACAACTGCGCGCACACACACACACACACATACACACACACACACACAAATGTGAGCCCCCCGCCCACCCCTGCAGGGGACAGGAGAGGGACAGGAGAGGCACAGGAGGGGTGCAGGATGAGGCACAACTACCGCTGGGACTCTGGCACAGCTGCTCCCCTGAGACGTGTCATCAGGTTAAATACAGGAAGCTCAAGTGCCAAATCAAATAGAAGAGATGGCCTACAACCTGCTCCACAAAGTTTCACAATTCTCACCATGCAAACACGTACAAACTTACAATTAATAAAAACCTAACACATTATCATCCCTATCAGCTACAGTGACAGATAACGACAAAATACAAAAAACTAAATTATAGAATCAGAAGAGCAAAATAGAGACTGATCAAATGATAAAATCAGAAGAGCAAAATACAGGCTGATCAAATGATAGAATCAGAAGAGCAAAATAGAGGCTGATGAAATGGTCTTTCCTCCTTTCATTATTTTGTATTGAATTATTTATGGTTGCTGACGTCACCAAATTCCTTATTATCTAATAGTTGCATTACTAAACACTTTATCTCAAGTGAGAGAATGTTCTCAGTACAGTTAGGCAAAAGCATGCACACCAAACCGACGGAATAAAGTGGGGCCGTGCCGTGCCGTGGAGTCGCTGTCTGTTGTGTGTCTTACCTTTTAGCAGTGCGCTAATCCACACTAGCCACACGAAGATCTTCATCCTGCACAGCGACAAGCCCAATTGGTGTAAACACATACAGGACACACTCACTCACACCATCAAGCTACTTGAAGCTGGAGATATCCTTCCGATCTCATGCTGTTTGTTGGGAAGAAAAGTCTCCAAATGGACAGACGCACTCTCTCAGGCTCAACTGGAGCGGACTGCACAGAGAATCAGCTCAGGTATAGAGCTTTAGTCATTCTCCATGGAATAAGACCTGTGGATATCACATAACACGTACACACACACAAACACACACACACACACACACACACAAAAGGACAGACATTCTCACATAGCACAGAGCATCTGGTTTCTGCTGTGTGCAGTGTGAGTGTATGTGAGATAGAGTGTGTGTATGTGTGAGTGTGTGTATGTGTGTGTGTGTGTGTGTGTGTGTGTGTGTGTGAGTGAAGGTGTGTGTGAAGGTGTTTGTGTGTGTTTGAGTGTCTGCCTGCTGTCCATCACTAGGAACAGGTAATCTTACATGGTTTTGAGGAGACAGGTTACACACCATGAGTTTTAAAACAAGCAGTTGACATATCTGTGACACGCACAAGTATACAGTCACAAGGGGAAACTACTTTCAACCCATATATCACAGGAAGTGAATGTATTGTCTTTGAATATAATCTACATTTTAACTCAAGACTTAGTAAAGAACGTTTCAAAACTATACTATACTAAACTATAACTATCTGTTTTGAAAAATGTTACATGCTGTGTATTGCCAAATGTACTAGTTGGACCCTATATATGTAAATCAGAAGAGTATACTGTACTACACCCCCCTATGAGCAAATGAGGCAAATATGTTTAACATGTAGTGATGTTACGTAGTGCTCTTTTGACATACTGTACCCTCCCTTCCATGTCAGTCTCTCTCCTCTTCATAGAGAGCATAGAGCAGACATGGCTAAACACACAGAACTTGTTGTCGGTGCAACAAACCACCTTTTCCCTTTTGTACATCTCCCTTCCTGAGGATGGTTTCCCGTGCTAAATTGAATTGATTTAATCATATACAGTACGTATAGCTTATCACACACAGGCGATGCCAAATGGATGTGCATAGCTCCATTATTGGCCCTTCCTGCCCAGATCATCCATATGAGCATGTGGGGCGTCCGTATGAACTGCGGCGGCTCTGGCCCGTGAATGGGCCGTAGCTCTGATCCCTCTGATGGAGATTAACACGTGCGCTGCAGCAAGATAGCTAACGAGGTCACTGAAGGGTATGCTAAAGATACGGGCTGAAGTTAATGGCATTTTTTTTGTTATTGTGAACATCGTTAATTACATTTGTGAAAATGAATTACATTATCCTTATGATGCTTATGGTGTGCAAAAGATATCAAAACTCTCTCAAAAACCCCTCCATGAAACCCATGATTTGTTTTCCTGTGATCTGAAAAAGAGACTTGTGAATTGTCAGTACACTCTCGTGGAAATGATGTGCTACCAGAAATGCAAATAATAATGACAATATACGATTCTTATGATTCTGATTGAATCCACACACACTCTCTCTCTCTCTCTCTCTCTCTCTCTCTCTCTCTCTCTCTCTCCCTCTCTCTCCCCCTCTCTCTCTCTCTCACACACACACACACACACACACACACACACACACATATACACACACACAAATTCTGTGCATGAGACAGAAAGAGAGAAACATACCTCACTTAAGAATGTAAGTTACTATTTGGCAATAGAATGAGTCTTTGGACTGTGTGTGTGTGTGTGTATGTGAGTGTGTTAGAGCGTTCATGCGGTAAGAAGTCATCACAGGTGTTTCCTGCCTCAGCGAAAGAGCTAGGGCTATGTGGTAGAGTTTGTGAGGCGTGTGTGTGTGTGTGTGTGTGTGCGTGTGTGCGTGCAGTGTGTGCTTGCCCGCACCCGCTTGTGTGTGTGTGTGTGTCTGGTTGGGTTACTGGTAGAATCTTACTGAAGAGACAAAAGCATTTCACATTAAGAGACAGACAAAGACAGAGACCACAGCTTAAACTAGGCCTAGAACAGTTATTTGGCACCGTTGGGCTCTGGAGTTGTGGCAGCATTGTCTAAACCCCCCTGCAGACACAAAAGGATGCTATACGTGACCTGAGTTCTATAGTCTCTCTTGAGTTGGGCTTCAGCCTCACTGTTCAACCACGTTATGATAGTAACACTGTTGTACATGTTAAGAGATCTTTAATCAGAAACATCATTTGGATGCTATATTGTCATGTGAACAACCAATAAACACACTTGTCTCTTGTTGTCAAGTTGTACGGGCTATGCCCTATAGTACATCTGAGGTCTGGGATAACTCACCAATCAGAGACATCGTCTATCAGTGCAAGCTTGGTTTCTGGTCTTTGCATAGTTTCTGCAAGCCTTTTAGATAGCTTGTCAGTTTTAGATTAGAGTTTTAGATGTAAATCCTTACTGCTGTTTTATAGATCTAGCAAGCAACGTTAAATGTCTATGTAACATAACAAACCAGTATACAGTATGTGGGTGATACAGGCATCCGCCTCACAGATCTGTTTTATGCAAGGGGGGGTTTAGAGCTGGTGGTATGTGCATAAGACAGAGAAGGTAGAGTGTGTCTCTGCTTTTTCCTTAAACCACATGAGACAAAGCTACACATCTTCAATCCCACATCCCTCTGCTCGTCTCAACTCACGTTGTGGTTGTGACAGAGTTCTTCTGAAATCTAAGACAAAATCCAACCCTGTAATCCTATCTTGCGCACTCTTAGAACACTCCACCAAATTACAATCCCCAACCATTTCTGCTGCTCCCTCTCGGACATGTGAGCTCTCCATGGACATTTCAGAAGGACACAGCCCATCCGCAAACATGAGCCTTCACCATAGCTTTCACCTGGCAAAAAGTTCCAGTTTGAAAATAATTCTACTTCTGCAACAGTATTCAGGTGCTGTGGAGCCTTTTGCGGCTGAACCGAGCATCATCTGAACCAAGAGCAAGCAAGTGACACTCGCACTTGGTGAATGAAAGCGTACACTATTTATCTACTTCTGTATTTATCATTACGGTCTTTTGTTGTTGTGACACTCTCAAAAATATGCTATAAAGCTGGAATATGACTTAAAACATGTTGTTAAGATATCCTCTACCAGGAAAAGATTTTATAAGCACACAATTCATATACGGCACAGACCCACTGTCCATGGGTCAGCCATTTCTATTATTACAGGATACTTATTTTTAGAAGGGAAATGTAGGCCTACACCATATTGATGGCAACAGCACATCCTGAATATATGTTACTGTAATTATATAGCATGAGTGTGCTCATTCTGCCCACTAATGTTCTGCTCGTTCTTGGTTTACTGGCCTGGATACATGAGAAGGAACGCGAGCTCAACTGCAATTAGCAGACTTGAACTGCAACATTCTATTATGGGAGGACCATCACTCAGCTATCCAGTTCTGAGCACCATGGAACTCCCATGATCCCTCTCTCTGCCACTGCATCACCTCTCGCCTCGCCTCTACCTCACAGCAGCGTGGAACTAAACACACTAAACTTCTCCACCACATCACACATGAGCTGTGCACTGCAGGCTACCTCACCTCAGCCACCGCTCACAATGCTGTTAGCCTATACAATACACATTATACTGTTAGAGGATGTTGAACTTTTTACTCACAAAACGGACGGATACACTGTCACATGAAATAAAAGAAATCAGCATTAAGAACATATTACTGTACGTCTGAACACATCACTATGTTCTACTTCATTATCTTCTCTTAGAATCATAGCACAACTTACTCAACTGAAAGATAATATCTATCTTCAGGACCTAGAGCTCTGAGGGCCTCCTTCAGCAGCAGTGGCATTAATTACCTTATTTACATAGACTGTAAAAAATAGGCTATTTACGACAATTCTGTCAGGTTGTATGGAATTATGTGACCTTCAGAAGCTATGGAATTCTTATGAATAATCATTTCCATTACAAAACTGCACACGCAACATGAAACAATCCCATTCAGCTGAATTACAGTTCATAGAAATCTGTCTGTAAAAATTAAAAATCCTTCATCACATTTAGATTAGGCTAGCGCCTACGCGTTTCGACTCAACTGAGTGTTCTTCAGGGCTTCAGGGTTAGTTAATTTTTACACTAAATCGGTGTGCCTCGGACCTCTGACTGCCTTTTACAATTTTTTCACCAAGAAATTTCACACAGGACAGTCACAGCTTGTCTAAGTGCATTTAAAAACTATTTCTGCTTCTATGCATCAGCATATTGTCAGTAAATGTTCAGTTACCAGTGCTCACGGCTCACTGCTCACTGCATCACATTCAGTTCACTAAATCAACTGAATCATGAGCTATTGTAGCGGGCTTCGCTCAGTTTTTTTGGCCAAACTTTTGCGCAACATCAAAGAAGAAAAAAGGGCACACTTTGCATGCAATAAACACACATGTGAAGACAAAGTGCCGCCTTTTTTCTTCTTTCAACACTGAGGTACAAATCATGATTTCTGTGTACCATGGCCCCTACTAATCAATAACGATGCAGATATCCATATGACATACTGCAACATTTTATTATACTTCACTACTAATCAATAACGATGCAGATATCCATATGACATACTGCAACATTTTATTATACTTCACTACTAATCAATAACGATGCAGATATCCATACTATGACATACTGCAACATTTCATGATACTTCACTACTAATCAATAACGATGCAGATATCCATGACATACTGCAACATTTTATTATACTTCACTACTAATCAATAACGATGCAGATATCCATATGACATACTGCAACATTTTATTATACTTCACTACTAATCAATAACGATGCAGATATCCATACATATTGCAACACTTTAATATACTTCACTACTAATCAATAACGATGCAGATATCCATACTATGACATACTGCTAGATTTCATTATACTTCACTACTAATCAATAACGATGCAGATATCCATACTATGACATACTGCATTATACTTCACTATAAAGTGTGCTAAACTCAGTGAAATAATTACTCTCTTTATTGAGGTGAGAAATCATTTAACTCCAAAAAGACATATTTCTAAAAATCATATAGTGCTTTCATGAAAACAGGAATATTTGAATACTTTGGTCCATTCTCCTTCCGTAACATTATACCAAAAGCATTACAACAAAAAAGTCCAGTGATGACATTTCTGCTGTTGATTATGTTGTTTTCATTTAAATGCAATTGTATCCTGTTTAAACCCTGCATGGGGAATCAATCTATGAGTATTTTACATAAAACTATGCTCTGAAAATGAAAGTTTAATTCTGTCGCTGCATTCACAGATTGATTTAAACAATGAATCTGATGAATATTACTCAATCGCTCTTCAAGAACAGAGTCAGTCTTGAGATGGAGTTTCACTAGTGGAACAGACATGACAACATTAGGGAGTTCGAAAGTGATCCATAAGCGTTTAGGCTCATTTCTCTTCTCAGTAAAACTTGCTCTCCACGTTCATCTGAAGATCAGTTGATTTTAGTGTCTATAACCATATAAGTGGAGAGCTGTGAGCGGAGCTCTGAGCATGCTTGTGTTTGACACTGACATCTCAATGGGGTCCGCCAACCAGTCAGGGTTAGGAGGTCTTGCAGAGGTCATAGCTGAAGAGGCGGCGCGACCAGTCAGGGTTAGGAGGTCTTGCAGAGGTCAAAGCTGAAGAGGCGGCGACGCGACCTCTTCTTGGACTGGTTGACCGCTGTCCGCACAGCACACTCAAACACCTGCTGCACACCACGGTTGCTAAGCGCAGAGCACTCCAGGTAGCCCCGGGCTCGGATCTCCTGGGCCAGCCGCTTCCCATCTGCTGCCGAGTAACAGTTGCCGCGGTGAGGGCCCATCTCCCGCTGGTCCGTCTGCGTGGCCACCACGAGCACCGGGACGCGAGGGAGATGCTCTCTGACCTCCGCCATCCACTTCTGCCGCACACTGGTAAAAGATGGCGGCTTGGCCACTGAGTAGCAGAGAAGGACCACATCTGCCTGTTGGTAGGACATGGGCCGCACATGGCGAAAGGTGTCATTTCCGGCCGTGTCCCACAAGCCCAAGCTGATCTGCACACCGTCCATGAACACCTCTACTCCGGTGTTGTCATAAATGGTGGGCTTGTACATCTCTGGGAACGTCTCCGAGGTGAAGCGCACGAGCAGAGCAGTCTTGCCCACCGCACTGTCCCCCACCAGAACACACTTAATGGAGTTCATGATCGACACGCCGAGGAGGAACCGGCCACACTACCGTGATCTTTAGTCCCGCGGGGAGAGCTGGACGAGAGCTCAGAGGCAGGGGTCAGTGCTGCACATGACGGACACTGCCTTGTCCAAGTGTCGTCTGATCAGTTGGTTAAAATGTCAAAAAAAAGTCAAAGAGCAGACGCTCAGCTTGGCCCTCACAGTGTTCCTTTTGGCATCTTGCTTCACGTAACAGTCAGACACCTGGAGAACGAGAAAGCGAGAGAGGAGAAGGTTTGAGATAAAGACTGTTTAAAAAGATGAACAATTCAAAAACATCAATGAAGCGTAATCAGTGAACAAAATCTGGCATTTCTGCTCTCTGCAGGGACCTTGTACACATAGTAGAAAACAGATGTCGCAGTCGTTAAACTGAACGACCACAAAACATTGATATGCTAAATGTAGCAGTGCTTTGCAAAAATGTTTGTAGGCCTAATCATAATCTCTGAATGTAAAAAATATAAAGTGTGTCAAAGAGGCATTTTCTTATAAAAGGTGTTTTTTAAACCGAATTGTTTCATAACCTTATTTGGTGAAATTGTGAGGAACTGTTTCTGTTGCGTTCCTACTTATAAGTTCAATGTTTGTGGTCTTATTGCATCTCACTGTTGTTGTTTTTTTTAAATGTGCTATTCAAATAAATTGGCATTGACATTAACCAAGGACATATAGGAAAGGGATAACCTACTAACTGAACATAGCATAATGGAAATAAAATAATAATAATAAATAATAGGCTTATCCAAAGTGACGAAACATACATTCAAAGCATCCACATACTTAAAGGATGTTATCAATATACTTTTAAAATGAATAGATCAACAACATGCAGTGGTTATTGCTATTGATGATTGTTGTTAAAACTTTACTTTGGCTTTTCACCATAACGCGTCATCACTCACAGGCCAAACGAGATACGTCTGTAAGATTACAAAAGGCCTACTAGGTCGAACGCTCGCACCATTTTGATTATCTTCATACCAACATAAATTGTGGCCTAATAATGTAAGTCTTTCAAACAATTACAAATAATTGCTTAACTTTGTGAAAACAAAATAGGCCTGGCTTATTAGCTAAGTTTATTAATTAAGTTTACAAGTAAATTTTTCTTACCACTTCAGTGTTCGATGAACAAACTTCTTGAGAAACGGACAGATGAAATATTGGTAAAATATTAGGCCTAAATTATCAAAATTATAAGCCCCTTTATACACGCTGAAAGTCACACCGGATTTCACTGATTAAACTGATAAACACTTCCAGTGAATTTAACCTAATCTAAAAATACCGGCGATTATGTAGCCTAGTCGTTATTCACAACGCGAATGAAGAGACTAGGCAATGTATCACTTCCATCTGATATAAAGGAAGTATATTTTCTTCAAGAACTTTTGTGTGCATCCGCTGGGGCGTGTGCATCACTGAGGCGGGGGTGTTTTTTTTTTTTTTTTTAAATCTGTATCCTTCTCTCACACGTGTCTAAAACTGTAACCTAAATGGCTGAAATGACATGAATGTTAACATTACAAATAACACAACAAAATGGACTATCAAATAGGCCTACCTTAGGTTGCACCTTCCGCTAGGCCCAAGTTCACTTTGGAGCTAAGTAAAATTAGGCTAAATGAGTCTTCCATAGCCTACCATATTTCTCAATTTAGCCTACAGAAGAAAATGACAAGATGTGATAGGCCTATAGACTAATGTGATCCCACAGTCTGGCCCTCTTCAGTTGCCTACTGTAGACCCGAATAGTAGTAGGCCTACCAGGGCCGTGCGTTACACGTCTATACTGCTCTCTACCGGCGTGTGGTGATATGACATCTATACAGTAAGCTGGGTCCATACTTCGCTCTCGTCATTGCAAAGACCGTGACCTTTTCGTGCCGAAACTTGATAGCCGTGCGCGTGTTAGTCATTGATTCCGCTGAGTTGTTCACTTCCATCACAACACGCAAACTGCGTAGTGGCAGCCTTTTAATTTTGTAATTTTAATAACAAAATAAATCCCCATTCAGGCAATACAAAATATATATGTAATTTGTTAAAACACATTTTCAGCTTTAAAAAAATCAAGTTATTATGCCTTGATTACATGAGTATAAAACGAGAAAGTAAGGATTTACAATTAACCTAACAATTTCATTGAAACTAGAATTACATTCTAATAAATGCCCATATCAATTCACATTGAGGTTTAACAATAGACCAGATAAAAATGCAGTCAAACCATTAATAACAGGCATTGCCGCGCTAAATTTGTCAACGTGAGAAGAGAGATCCCTTTATACATCTACTCACTTTCACTTAAACACACACAAAATAAAATATCAACTATCAAATATCGAACATTTTTGTACACAGAGAAGACATTCGTTTGCCCTGAGAGTGTCACCGTTATACATAGTCCCTAAAAGAACATGTGCAAAAAAATGTTTCTAAGTGTACACAAGAAACTATCTGGTGCACACCAGACACTTAAACAAAAAAGATTTTGCCCTTGTCCTCTTAAGGTTGATGAGTTTCTGGTGAGCGTGAGAACGGTTTTGGTGTTTAAGAAGTGTTTAGCAGTTTAAGAATGTGCCCACTCTGCACAGGTGAAGACACCACCAGTCTTTTATATCCACAGCAGTACAAGACAATCACAGCTATTCTGTGAAGGCAGATTAACATGGTGCAAAATAACACTACGCAAAATATTTCACAGGCTCTCCTTCCAAACAAAATATTCACGCTCATCCAGAAATGTCTCGGGCGTACTGTGCACTGGAGAGTGAGGGAGAGCCAAGCGAGACGGCTAAAGGAACCTCTTCACACACAGAGCTGACAGCTGCTCCGCCCTGGGAGAGCAGGCCTGGAGATCAGAGCAGCTCCAGCCACAGACATCAGCATCCGTTTGGAGGAGAGGCAGAGGGGAGGAAGAGGAGGAAGAGGAGGCTGCGGGGGTGAGGGGCCCACGGCAGCAGGCGTCGTCATTCATGCTTTTAGCTCCTTCTGCAATGAGACTAGAACTAAACCACCATTTGGCTCCGTAAACCTGAGACAGAGACAGAGAGAGAGAGGGGAGGGAGAGAGAGAGAGAGAGAGACAGACAGAGAGAGAGGGAGAGCACACAGAAGACATGTCAGTGTACAAGTACCTTTCTTTCCTGTTGTGAACTATAATTAAGTTGTCTAAGTGCTTGTGCGTGTATGCGTTCATTACTCGTAATGCTTGCTCTTGAGATAGTCGATGACAGCGGGCCTAATTCTGGCCACTCCCCCTTGGCTGCGGTTTCCTCTTCCTGTGATGACTGACAGTTGAGGCTTGCATAGACCCTGTTTGTACTCTAAGCAAACATAAACGGTATTTCAGTTCAGCAACACATTTTAAATAAAAAGTCCTAGGACAAATCCACCTGAAAAGCCTTTACAATTAAGAATACCAAATAAATGTCAATGCCAACAGTCTGCAGATATCATACAGATGGTGTACAGCTATGACAATGGCACAACAAGAAACACAGTAAATGAGCCTTAAGAAAGAGAAGGGACATTTAAATAAACTATTTTCACATGGGAGTAGATGTACTGTAAAAGGCTACCAGGCAAGAATTCCAGGAGAAATAAACATTTAAAGCTCATCACAAATAAAAAATGACAACCTAACAAGAGCCAACCCTTCACTGCCCCAAACCACAACTCCTCAGAGCACAACTGCCTCCTCAACTGGCTGTGAGGGCCTAGTGCTATCTCCTCCTGCATGTGCGCACCTGTGATTTTCTCTTTGAGGGTCCGCTGGAGGTGTTCTAGGGCCTCACTAACGTGGAGGCCGTGGAGATCTAGAACATTCTGTGGCAGAAGTGAGGCGTTGACTCGCTCAAAGATGCACAGTGCAGCACGATGGTTCGCCTCGCGCATCTTCTGACCATGCAAATGGCCCTGCAAAACACAACACACACACACATACACACATTCTGCTCATTCCTGTTTGATAATGTATGTATGTATGTATGTATTGTTATGTGTCTGCAGTGCTCCTCCTGTGGTTTGCTTGTGTGCTGTTCATTGCGTCTCCCTACAGGTGGGCCAAGCACAGGTGTGGCGTGGATTGGCGCACGTGTGGGTCTGATTGATTACTTCCTGGATGGCCTTTAAGATCTCCGTAGACCTGGACGTGGAGGCCGCCGCTTCTCCTCCTCTCCCGCACCTTTTTGGCCATTACTTTCTTTATGCATGACACCTCATCTCTCACACTGCATACACTTTCTTTTCCCAATCCAACACTTATACTAACTTTACTTAACCTACGTTGTAAATACTTTATCTTAAAATAAATATGTATTCTTTTGGCAAATTCCACGTGGTCTTCCCTCTCTGGTTACATAGCCTAGTAGGCAGGTTGTAACAGTATGTATGTATGTGTCTATGTAGGGAGCATGTACTGTATGGCAGGATGCAGGTCTATTTCAGGTTGCGAATAATCTCGTCAATCAGGTCATGTCACTCTGGTCCTTTTGAATGCGTCTGTGCATGTATCATCTTGTGTAAATGTGTGTCTGACTCACTCTTTCTTCATTTCTTTCTCTGTGTGTGTGTGCGCGTGTGGTGATGGTGTATTTGAGTGTGTGTGTATGTGCATGAGCTTTGAGTGTGTTACTGTGGTAGCCAGTGTCTGCCACAATGAATGACAAGACACACGTCAGAACACAACAGGAAATTCCTCCACAGCATTAAACAGATGGTGAGAGCGCGAGCCTGCATTGGACTAAGGATAAAGGGAACGCTGCTATCGCTAATCACCCGGGCTCTCATTCTATGTACAGAAATGCTGTTGTATAGAAGAGTACAGTCTCCACTTTCCTGTTAAGACTACAGCTCACCAGCCAGAAGATATGCCTAATATAAATACAAACATTCATGCATGCTGACAGATTTGCTTAAAAGCTGTGATGATGTGTTTTTGTGACATCCCTAACACCCCTGATGTTGTTGTTCTTAGATAAAGATCATAGGGAAGTACTAATGCTTAGCCTAGAAATCTAGAAGCACCCTAGCGGCCAAAAATATTTTTGCCTAGCAGGATGGTCTAGGGTCGCACCGTTGAGGCCAAGCCTGCGTTCGACTCCAGGCCAGCCTATCCAATCAGAACGCTCTATCTGTGTACGGAGTCCTTGAGCCCGCCTTAGCTCACATTCGGCTTCTGATATTGACGCCAAGGGGCTGGACCATGCGTCCTCGTTCGACGAGTTGGGTGTGAGACCGTGTTGCACAACCATAGAGAAAAACGACAGATGGATGAGGCTAACGAAGCGCACTCGTTTGAATCGGCTTTGGAAGAGTTAGACTTGGGCTTTTCTTTGAAGGTTGAGCAGAAAGAAGCACTCAAGTAATTAGTTTTAAAGAAGGATGTATTTGCCGTTTTGCCGACCGGCTACGATTGGTCACAAATGCTGGCCTATTACGTGCAGAGGCAGTTTGAAAGACAACTTTTCATCCCACCCACAGGCTTCAGCTCTGTGAATGGTCCGACCCCAGACTCTACATTTCTGTATAGTTTGGCTTGCCAGGCTAACTAATGCTAGGTTGTGTTGATGACCAATATATTGACGTTACCAATATTCAGCCTTCTATGATAAACTAAGGATCAGTCCATAGCGGCAAAGAGGAGTGATTTAGGCTTTGCATGTCAGTAATGGCAGCCTGGGGCATATTCACAAACCATGAGTGCAGGGGTGGGCAACAGTTAGACTGAGGGCCACAGCTAGTTTGGCAAAGTAGGGCCACACATTGAACGACTAACATGAAACATTGATACATTAAATGGTACACATTTGATGCAAATGATGTATTACGTAAGGGATAATCAACGACGCGCCGTGCGTTTATAGCAAAATAATGCACGTTCGAAGTGGTAATAAGGACCCGACGCCGCAGGCATTATTTTCCTATAAACGCACAGGGCGCGGAGTTGATTATCCTGCTTATACCACTGCTACTATCATTTTCGTTTATATTGCCGCTGTCTTAGATACAACGTTGCTGTTTTTACCGTTACATTCACATTGGCGAATTGATATTCAAGTGTAATAAGCCCAAAAAAAGGAACTACTTCATAGCCGTGCGGTATATAGAAAAATAATGCACGTTCCGAATAGCGCATCACAATAGGAAATTTGACCAAGCAGTGGTATAATGTAACTCTAAGCCGTGGCTTACACATCGATATTGCAAACTTTCTTCAGCTATGAGGTTAATATATGCATTATATGAGGTTAATATATGCATTATATGGGGTTAATATGGTTTCTTTTAACTTGCAGAAAACACTGTGTTGCAGCTTATACACAATGCAGCTAATACACAGGAAATTACTGTAGGCTACCTCTCTGCCAGCCTATTTTAAGAGCTAACATTTTTTGGTATGTCCATCTGACCTAGGCTACTCTTAAGGTTCCAATAACTGGGTTTATTTTCAAGGATTCTTCTTCTTATTGACTGCACAACATTCCACTCCGCTGCCTGACGTGTCTGCATTAGTGGCTTATGATTGACAGGCCTGTCTAAGAGAAATTCCAAACAGCTAGCAGAAATCTGCGTCATCTCAGCTGTACTAGGCAGCCGTGCTGCGGCGATGTGTTAAAACATGCATTTCACCTCTGGACACATGTGAGGAAAGTGATTGGTGGGTTCAACAAATAACACATTCAAATGTGTGTGGTAGTTCACGTGTACAGTATGTGAGTGTCTCACCTGTTGAGCGTAGAAGCTGGCCACCTGTCTCTTGCCACGCCTGTAGGCCTCGGCTGCTTTGCTCAGGCACTCCTGCTGCTTGAGCCTGTGTAGATTGGCCTCCGCCCGCAGATCCTGATACTCCGGCTCCTCCGTCTCCTGGAACACCGCCTCAGCCTCCTTCTGTTTCTGAACGCCCACAGACACACACACACAGACACACACACACACAGACACACAGACACACAGACACACAGACACACAGACACACACACACAGACACACACACACATGAGTGTAAGGAGAACTGAAAAAGACATGGCGAGACGTTTTGAGGCATTGTGAGAGGAGCAAAAAAGAGACCAACCCTTTCCTTGCTGGGTGTTCTTGGTGTGTGAGTGTGGTTGTGCTGGATGCCAGTGTCTGTTGCCACAACATTTTTGACTGGCCCCACATCCAGAAGACAGTGCAGGTATTTCTCAGTCTGCTCCAGACTGTAACTGTGGTAAACAACAGAGTGAGCTCAAGTACACGCTGAACACTAGTGCAGGGCAGACTCAAACACCAGCAATAACTCCCAGTCTGCTAACTCCTGTCATGTTTGACTGCATTAGAGCAAAGGTTTGACCGCTTTGTGAATAGCACCTAAGAGAAAACAAACGCACTGTGACTGCCTGTGGATGATACTGTACATAGTAGAGTACCACTTTGGGGAACTTGACTGTTGCAGCAATACTAAAGACTGTTGCAGCAATACTAAAGAATATATTTACAGCGATCAACAGAACAGAGTTGCATACTTCATTGGCTATTGGCTATAGTTGGCTATAGTTGCCAATTATTTGTTTGATTATTTGATTCATAAGAATCTATTATGACTCAACAGATCTCACTACCACCAAGTTCAAAGGTCAGACTTGGCCGTAAGCATGTGTTTAGTGGTGTAGGAGAACGGCAGTGGAGAGCACATCTCTGGCAGTGATGTCATGGAGCACTGAGATGATGGCTGCCTTACTTGTTGTGTCTGAAGATGTCTTTGAGGAAGAGTCTGTCGATGGTGGGGAAGAGTGAGAAGAGCTGCTTCTCCTTCAGCATGGCGGCCCCATCTCTCAGCTCAGGATCCCAGTGGCTCAATCTGCTCTAAACACACACACACACACACACTTCTTACTCACAAAACGCACATGCCTCACACAATGTTGGGGTCATCAGAATGTGTGTGTGTGTGTGTGTGTGGTGGTGATGGTGTATTTGTGTGTGTATGTGTGTGTGTGTGTGAGTGAGTGTGAGTGTGTGTGTGTATGTGTGTGTGTGTGTGTGTGTGTGTGCTACCTTCTCCTGTATGTCTTGTAGTGCCTGCTCCTCTGACATGATGTCCCGTAGAGACACGTATGGCTGGGACAGATTCCTGTGCTGGAGCGTCCTTAGCGTGATCTGATTGGCCACCACTGGAGCGTCTTCAGTGTAATCTGATTGGCCAACGAGAGATGCGTAGCCATCGACACCAATCAGAAAGTGAGGTTTAGTGCCGTCCGGTGGTCTGGACAGCCCACTCTGTGTCTCTCCCCAGTGGACAGAGCCTGGGAGAATAAGCAGGAAGCAGCAGAACAAACCACGGATCCATCAGTGACCAGAACATAACATGGAGGAGGCTGGCCATTTCATTAAAAAGTAACTCCACCATGTCTAATTGAGCTTGTGTTTGAGAGAGAGAGAGAGAGAGAGAGAGAGAGAGAGAGAGAGAGAGAGAGAGTGTGTGTGTGTGTGTGTGTGTGTGTGTGTACGTACTTTCCTGTAGTAGGTGGTAGGAGAGTGAAGCTTGTCTCTGCTTCTCCTGAAAAGACACCGTATTAAGATGAATGCTGTCAGTGTGACTCACAGGGCTAATAGACAGTTCTCTGTGCCTGAGATGATCAAAGACATTCAAAGACAATATAGAGAATAGTCTTTCTTGACGTCATACTGTACATGGCAGAGCTCAAGCCTGAACTCTATCAGGCCAGCACTCATTATAGTTGTGTGTGTCTGCCTGTGTTCGCATGCAAGACCTCTGTCTCTGCTCACCTGGATGGTTTCTTTCCACTTTTGATGTAGGAGTCGAGCAAGGTTCAGGTCCATCTTAACAGAACAGTCATCTGAGAACTCCCCTTAAAAAGAGAGAGAGCGCATGAGAGAGAGAGAGAGAAAGAGCGAGCTTCACTGCATTGAGCTGCATACCTTGTGTGTACAGTGTGTGTGTGTGTGTGAGGGGGATGTGCGCATACCTGGGTTGATGCCAACAGGGCCAAACAGCTCTGTGAGTTGTAGCGCCAGCTCAGTAGGCAGTTTGAGCTCCAGAGTCTGAATGTCCAGCGGCTTAGAGCCCTTTGTCCTCTCCTTTCGCCTCTCCCTCTCTCTCTCCTGCTTCTCCCTCTCCTTCTCCTCCTCCTCTCTCTTGGTCAGCTCCTCCAGATGAGACAGGATGGACTGAGTGACAGCGTCCACCTCCTCCACTCTTCTCCTCGCGTCCTCCTCTCCAGCTCCCTCTCCTCCTCCTCCTCCTCCCTCTTCCTCCTCCAGGAATCCCATGGGCCATGCGGACGCTTCAGGGCAGGCGTCCAAGAGCAGGCATGTGCCGGTGCCAGCGAACTCAGACAGATGCCTCAGACTCTGGGCAGACTCCTGCTGCTGCACAGCCTCGTGTGACTGGCTGGTCACTGTGGCTTGGGCTGCTGGTTCGTGTGACTGGCTGGTCACTGTGGCTTGGGCTGTTGGCTCGTGTGGGCTTTTGGAGTCCTGCTTGGGCTGCGCCTCGTCTCCAGCGACCTCTGACCTCACGCATGTGCCGTCTGCAGCCTCGTCCGCTCTGCTGACCCTCGCGTCAGCTGGGTCACCACTACGGACATCTGCTTCCGTGTCTTCTCTCGCACTCGCTGCGATTCCAATCCCGACAGCTTTGACCTCCTCTCTTTCACTGTCCTTCGCCTTCTCTCTCTCCACCTCATCCCTCTCTTCTGCCCTCTCCCTCTCTCCCTCTTTAAGCCTGCCCAGTTCATCCTCATCTTCACTTTTGTCCCCCTCCTCTTCCTCACGGCTCAGTCTCTCTCCAGAGTCCAGTAGCAGGTTGGTGGTCCACTCCAGGTCTTGTTGGCATTTTTCATACAGGTCCTTTAGCGTTTCCACGGTAACGCCTGTAAAGTGGCGCATGAGGATGCTGAGGCCCTCGTCTATGGTCCGGGCCTCCGTCAGCTCCTCCTCCTCCACCTGCGCCCCTCGGTCGTGGGTGGCCCGTCGGACAGGACACGCGCTCGCCGCCTCCGAGACAGCGGGGACAAAGTGTGATGCGTTTCCTGTCAGGACCTTCTCGCCAGCCCCTTCCCACAAACCCCCGTGCTCCAGCCGCCACAGCAGGGCAAAGTCACAGGGCTCAGTCTGCGTGGACATGCTGCAGGATGGAGCCTCCTCTATGGACGTGTCCTGCGTAGTTACACTCCAGGATGGAGCCTCCTCTATGGACGTGTCCTGCGTAGTGACACTGGAGGACGGAGCCTCCTCTATGGACGTGTCCTGCGTGGAGATGCTGCAGGGTGATGCCCCCTCTATGGACCTGTCCTGCGTCGAGCACTCAGGCTGCGGGGGCGACTCAGTCTGTGTGTGCTGGGGTGACACTGATGCAGGCGCCTGATTGGTGAATGTGAGAGCTAGTCGGACGGATTTGCCCGAGCGCCGGCTAACTCTCCTCTTTTCCGAGACATGACCGCTGCCTGACGGCTCTCCATCCTCTCTTCCCTCCAGCCCTTTGGCCTCACTCACTTCCTCCAGCCCATCCTTGCTCTCTCTCATCTCCTTCCCTTCCCCCTTCCTGTCCCTCTCCAGCTCCTCCTCTTCTTTATCACTCTCCTCCCCACTGTCCTGTGCTCTGTCCTCCTCTCTCTGTGCAGCTCCCAGCTCCTCCTCCTCCTCTCTGCTGGGGTTGGGCACGTGCGTGGCGTCCTCGCTCAGGCAGCCGGGTGACGGCGGCTGGGTGTCGGGCCCCGAGCTGGGGCTGCTCTCCTCCTCGCTGTCAGACAGCTGGATGGGGCCGTCCACCTCCACGTCTCCCTGCAGCAGGTCCAGCACCTTCTGAAACGCGGAGAAGTCTGGCCCACCGCCAGCGTGCCTCACCTCGGTGGTGCCGCCGGCGCCATCTTGGCCCTCGTGCGCCTCCTGGTCTCCGTGCCTGCGGCTGCTGCTGCGTCGGCCCCGGGGCCCCTGGCTCTCGCAGGGCCAGTCTCCGATAAACGTGAGCGGAGCTCCCAGCGCATCGCCCGCCCTGGCCGCCTCCCCTTGTGCCTCCGCGCTGCCCGCAGCAGCAGTCTCTCCGTCACTGCCCGTGGCGCCGGCCGCCTCCAGCCGCTCCCGTGTGGCCACTGAGCTCAGCGCTGCTGCAGCAGCAGGCTGAGGACGCCTCGCTCGGTCCCTCTCCCTCCGCTCTCGCTGACCGATGGACTGACCGAACAGCGCAGGCAGCTCCACGTGCGAGCGCTGCTCCATGTCCTGGGGGTCCTGATAGAGATCCACACAGTCCAGCAGCTCAGGGGGCTGTCCTATGAAGAAGCTGCGCACAGGCACAGACGACACGTCGGGAGGAGGGAGAGAGACAGGAGGAGGGAGGGAGACAGGAGGAGGGAGGGAGACAGGAGGGGGGAGACAGACAAGAGGAGGGGGCTCCAGCAGGTCTGGCCGCGGCAGGTGACAGGTCACAGGAGGCCTGAGAAACAGAAAACTGGGATGAAGACGAAGATGAAGATGTATCCTACATCGAAATGTTATTCTTCTGCTGCACCCATCATAAATGAAAACTGGGATGAAGACGTATCCTGCATCGAAATGTTAGTCTTTTGCTGCACCCTTCATAAATGAAAATAAACAACTTAAACATCTGTATGCTCTGGTAATCCCCCCCCCCCCCCTTTTACTGCATGGCTGGTCCTCTCCCATGAGGCACCAGCTTGTGGGATTACCAGTTTTAACATGGCTGAACTCTCCTCACTTTTGATCCAAATGAAATAATTCCGACTCACTCAGCTTTCATACTTCTATATCAAGGCAACAAATACCATTTGTACATGTGTAACACAAAGACAATACACAGCAGACTAAATTCCCTCACTATGAGCTCTATGAAAAGAGATGGAGCTTATCTGATAATGTAGTCCGTTATTACTACTTGAAGATGCAGCCAGTAAGAGCCTTTGGGAAAAGCCGAGAATATGACATTGAATATACAGTATGTGTGGGGTTCTCACTCTCTGTGAAGGTCAGGTCGTGCCGAGCCCATGATGGAGTGGACAGAGACATGCTTATCATAGCTGTCCAGCATCCGTCGAATCTTCTCGCGATTCACACCGTGCTTTGTGTGTCTGCAGAGGGAGAGGGACAGTTCTGATATGGTGTGTAAGTGGGCCTATGAAGCTAACGGTGAGGCCAAGAAAGGATCAGATTCTTACTTCTCCAGCTCTCGGGGCTTGAACTTCCACCACGTGTCTGGCTCTCGGAACACAACTTTGTATTTCTGCTTCAAGGCCTGACAGAAATACAGAAATGAAAATGGACTACAGGCACAAGTCATCCCTATTTTGCAATGGTGACACTATATCGGTATGTCTGTCTGTGTTTGTGTGAGTGTGTGTGTGTGTGTGTATGTAGAGCGAGAGAGAGAGAGAGAGAGAGAGAGAGAGAGAGAGAGAGAGAGAGAGAGAGAGAGAGAGAACGCTCACCATGGCCACATAGGGTCTCATCTCCCAACTCTGCAAGTTAGTGTTATCAATGATGACAGGACTCTGGCCCCTCTCCATGGCATCTTTAGCTGTTACAAAAGAATTATTTACAAACTAAATACCAACATTGGTATTGCAAGGGCCTGTACTTGTATGTCCACTCTGGTTGGATAGTTGGACAGTAAGACATGCATGAGGCTGAAGTACACTGTGTACACTGGGGGGTTGGAACATCACTGTAATGCGTGGGTTGGGGTTGGAGTATCATTAACACTTATTCATTTAGCAGACAGGTTTTTTTGTTTTTTGTTTTTTTTAAAGTGCCTTGCTTAAGGGCACAACGGTGGAACGCTGGGAAATTAGCCAACAGCTTTGCTGGCTACGGCATGCTAGCCCAGTTCCTTAGCCACTATGCTGCCTCCACCAATCATATGCGCCACCTCGGGGGGAGGGAGCCGCAGCATAAGCTTGAAGCAGGTTTATCATAGGAGCGCAATCTTGAGGGTGTGGCTGCTGAGGATGTGGTGTATATTTTCGTACCTCTCTCATGGTTCCACTCATGTGCTGTTCCCAGCTCCGACGGGTCGTAGCAGTAGTCTCCATTGCGACAGAAATATTCATCTGTGCTTAAAGACACGCCCCCAGGGTTGTGGTCCAACAGTGCCCTGAGCACAAGACACACATGTTGCACTTCTCAAGGATTGTGATGTGATAAAGACAACTTGTTTATATATCAAAGAACACACACACACACACACACACCTGGCTAGAGTTGACTTGCCGGATCCTGGAGCTCCTCTGAGCATCACTAACACCCTGCCTTCAAAGCGGTGCCTGTGGTTGTGGGTGGGGGCAGTAGTGGGCTTGTTGCCGTAGACGGGCGGTTGATGCGTGGCCCATGAGGTGGGGATGGTTGCCGTGGGTTTTAGAGGAGCCTGGCTGACGGACGCATAAGTGGACCAGCGGGCAGCGAGGGTGGGATTCGCCACCACCGGCGTGATGAAGGACGGCCCCTCTGGACGAGGGTGGAACTCTGGTGCCCTGAGGTTCCAGGGGGCTCCCACCACACGAGGCTGCTCATCTCTGCGATAGGCCTGGAAGGCTGAACCGCTGCCCCCTAGGCCAACAGACCCCCCAATTAGGTGACTGAAGTCCAGTCGATCGCCCCGATCAACTGAAGTAGCCCCGGCAGCAAAGCTTAGCTCCCCCACTGGAGAATTTCCTCTGGTGGCCTGTTTTTGTTTAGGGTTGGAAGTCTGGTGATGCAAACTGGTCAAAGTCTGCTGTGGAGGGAACTGAGGAGTTGGGAGAGAGCACAGAGGTACAGAAGTAGACAGAGAAGATGGTTCTTCTGACTGAGGGTGGCGTGGGAGTGCACGTGGTGTGTGAACTGACAAGGTACTGGAGTCTGTAGTTTTGGGCTGGGAGGACATGGATTGTGGAATGTCAGGATTTAAGAGGGCTGCTGCAATCTCAAAACCAGAGACAGGAGGTGGCAGAGTGGGTGCACCCTTAGCAGCATCAGAGAGTTCCAGAAGGGAGTCCATTGCATTCTCCACTGTGAGAGTTGGTGGTAGAAATGATGAGAGAGAGAGAGAGAAAGAGGGGTGGAGAAAATGTAAACTGTCAACAGCTTAAACAACACACCTGGGGGGTATTCCAAGTATGTGGTTTAGTGGCAAACCTGGTAAGTTAACTCAGAGTAAGTGGTAAACCTCCTAATAGAAGAGCTGTACAGCTTTATTCTCCTAACAAAACAACGCCATTAGGCTCTTGTAGGAGGTTTACCTCTTACTCTGTTAACTTACCCAGGTGTATGAATCACTAAACCACGAACTTGAAATACCCTCCTGACCATATGCTACATGATTAACATGACCTTAAAACAGTCGTGCTATATCATAACTATCGGTACGCTGATGTGTAGGGTTTCAATGTAAGCAATACTATCTAGTTAACTCACGTTACGACCACTTGTAACGGCAACACGTTTACTCTAAGTAGGCCTAAAGACTAAGATTATCATATTCTTTCTTACTGGCCATAGTTGCTGATATTGCTCTGATTTTACGCTGCAGTGGCAAACAGTGACACTGTGACAAACGCGCAATGCACAAGGCAAATATAGGCCTGCTCTGCTCTGCTCTGCACTATCGTTCTTCCTGAAACTGTCACGAGGCCTGCATACCTGCACCACCCCTTTCTAGTAGGCTGACCAATCAACCGTACTGGTGTTCGCTTACATAAAGTTGACCATTCAGATGTTGATATCAGTGGCGAATAAGCAAACTTACTATTGAAATCACACTCCGTCAGTACCATGTGAATGACCTCGGGGTCCAAATGCGAGAAAACCTCTTCCATGTTTCTCAGTATATGTTCCCTGTCAGCGAATCCAAGAGCAGTAGAGTTGGAAATGCCATATCCAGAGTTTGGTTCACCCTGTGGGAAAGGTTCACTAGACCCGTAAACACGACTGTCGTTGCTCCGGGACTCGTTTAGCTGTCCAGGAACCCGTGCAGGACTCTGCCCATTTTTTCTCTTTTTAGGCATACTGATAGGAGCCCCAGTTTACCCTTCATCCAGTTTTCTCCACCGTGCACTATTTACAACTCTCAGTAAAAGCAAGAGCAGGCGAAAGCCTGTATCGTCACAGACAGGACCACGCAACCTTTCACAGAAAAAGTATCGTGCATTAGTACGAGCGCCTCGCGCGGTTGGAAATAAAACAGTGAGGCAAATTGAAACATTTAGATGAAATCGTGTTTTAAACATGGCTTGTTTGTTTCACATAGCCGAAAGGGATAATAACACATTTCTAAACTAAATCAAGTCAAATATTTTGAAATGCCCCCTAATGCTCTCTAATAAATTGTATTTAGGCTATTAAAGTCAGTAAACAGATAACTTAGATGTGAATGACTGAATGATTCGTATACTTCACTAGTTATTTTAATTAAACCTTTGCGGTTACATAAAGCTGCAGAGGTGACAAGTAACAGTATCAAGCTATTTTTTAATAGATTATATACCGCCTCCAACCCCCGGAAGTGGTACTTGCTTTAGTTGCTCGGCTCCATAGACCTAAACGGCTCTCTCCCGCCTTGTTGGTTGTCTGTTGCGCTGCTTCATGTGGGCCGAAGGCGGCGCTGCAGCCCTATGTTCAAGGGACACTGAAACGCCGCTGAGAGAGGAGAGCTTTTGTGCTGAAACTAAAAACCAACCCTGAACCTGACACATGAATTAAAACAATTCCTGCGTAAGGTAAATATTGCAAATATCTGTGAATCTGAGTGCTGGGGCATGTATCGATATTATCCAGGTTTCCGTAAACTAGTTGTTGGAAGAGAGCTATCTTTTTCTATTTACTGAGATGTTGAAAATCCTTGTGGGCAACTTCGGGGAGGGAGGGCGATGAGCCGCTGCTACTGGAACCTTGATTTTCAGAGCTGCTGGGGGAAGCAATGGGTTCTCTTCAAAGCTGAACTTTAAACTAACAAGTAAATTTATCCACATTTTCTCATACACAAAGTTTACTTACTTTCGAGCTATTGTCATTGGGGTGTACATTTTTCCATCTGTTATTCATCTGCTTGATAGGAGCGAGTGTTTATGTTTTTTATGTCTTTAAAGTGACAGTGTAAACGGGATCTTTTGAACAGTTCGAGGCCTAGCCTAACTGAAATGGCTAGGCCGTAACGTTAGTTGTGGAGAGGCTAGCTAGCATGCCATACCATACAGTGTGAGAGCTAACGTGTGCTACTCACCACTCAGCTACCCCAACGCGGGTTTGCTATATTATGTTTATTCGTAGTCACTCATATGTGTAGATTGAATTGCATTAGATGAATGTAGTCGCCGATGTGTAGTACACTTTAGCCCTCATAAAGCTCATCTTATTAGGGTAAGATAAATGCTTATGAAAAGAACGCAGCGGATACTAGCTTTGTGATTAACATTAGCCAGCTAACTAGCTCCAGCCTGATGTTTTTATTTTGGAATTTATTTTGACACCGCTTTGAGTAATTATATTGAAGCCAACGAGGGATTTGCTTCTTTTTATGTAGTTAACTGGCTTCAGAAAGGGATTGGGCTTTTCAAAAAGGCTCTAAAACGATATTTTGGAAAAGTGCGGCAGATTCCCTTTGCTGAACTTTTGTTTTCCGACCCATAGAGGCCAGTAGAGGACCGTGTGGATAAATAGTTGAACGAGCATGGAGTTCCCGCAACAACAGAAGCCGGCGGGGGAAGGCAAAATCATCTATCCTCCGGGGGTAAAAGAGATCACAGACAAAATCAGCAACGATGAAGTGGTGAAACGGTTAAAGGTAAAACCAAACAACACATTTCGCTAGCACAATCACGTGTCTTTGACCTGTTGGTCTATTAGCTACATGTGGTGTGAGCCAATTCCAGTTCGTTCCAACTTTAGTGTCATACATTCTGTCATACAGTAGGCTGCAAATTATGTGATAACTTTTGTGATCTAGTCGTGTGTGTGTGTGTGTGTGTGTGTGTGTGTTTGAGTGACCACTTTGCAGTGAATTACTGTCCTGAGTAAGTCCCCCTCTGACACACATTCAGGGAAGGCTGTTCAGCAACCTATATCGAATCTCTTTCACTTGCTAGTTGGGAATGGGAGCTCAGGTGGAATTTAATGACTTGAATGTATCTGCCTGTTGCCTCCCACAGTGCTCACACTATAATGTTGTGCCATGCCAAGCATGGTATTGCACATTACTTATGAGAGTGACAAATTGACAAGCAATTATTCTCTCAAAGAATTCCTGCACTGTATTCAATTCTTCTGGTGTATATTGGCCTGACTTTCATAGGCCTTTCAGTAGACTTTTTGGCTCTGTTACATTATAAATATCACTATTTTCCTTTACTTTGTTCATTATTGTAAATGAAGCTTGCTTTTCAATTGTTTTCATAAATGTACCCAAATACTTGCATACAGTAGCCTGAATCTTCCACCAACGCTCCTTTGACCAACCTCAGTGTCTGCCATCTTTTGTAACGGCAACATTCCCAACATTACATGTTATGAACATTGATCTGCCCTGAACAAATGCTTTAGCATGAACAATTTGCACAAGATTGTCAAGTGAAATTAGACTGGACTGATAAGTGCAGGCGGTCACATATACCAGAGACTTGTTTAATTTGTTGTTTATCTTATTTGGTCAGTGGGTGATGTATTTGATGATGTCATTATGCATTCTTCTGATCTGAGCATTGAGCATTGAGCATTGATACGAGTTAATTCTGTGTGTAATCTAGAGTTTCAGCCAGCAAGGGTGACACATTTGGCTGTGTTGGGTATAGATAGGATGGAGCATATGAGACAGGATAGGGCTCCGTAAAATATTGACAGGACACATTCAGGACTGTGCTAATCTGATTCCATGTTTTGGGGAACTTTGTGGAATGACCCCTGGTCTGTTTACATATACAGTGCATGTTGTTTTGTGCATGGGCATTTGATTCACAGGTTCTGATTCAGTTGGAATTGGTTTCGATTTGGTTAGTTAGTAGTTATAATGACAACAAGATTGTCTTTGGAAGTTGTGGAAGATGTGAAACTCATATTTGAAGGGCATCACACACGATACAGTCAGGCTTTGTACCCCTTTGTTACCTTCAGTAGTGTTGTTTTTCAGCAGACATCTGGAGCCCAAAGGAGGTTATGGGTTGAACTCTTATCAGAGTTTGTGCTCCCTTGGAAATGAACCGATGACCTTGGTCTTCTTACAGTGTTCTGCTGTAGTGGTGTAGAAATGTATTCTGGGAGCCTGTTTGGTTCTAGGGTTGCAACAATATGAGATGTTTTCAGTATGATGGTTTCATTGTATATTGCATTTGTCTAAAGTGTGTCTGTGTCTGTTAATCAGAGATTTACTAAACTTAAAACACAGATTTAGTGAGAAGCCAGGATATGAGCGCTATCGTACATTTTCTAATGTTTGGGTATGGTTTGAATTGGTGTTCTCAAAGATGGGCAAACATGTTTTATGTTTTCTTCCCTTGGCAGCCACTTTACTTCCATCCAGTTGCATTTCTTACCAGTATTATGCAAATGCACATGGCATGATAAGTATATGTAGATAACAAGTCAAGCCAAACAGTACATTTATTTTTTATTCATATAGCATACTTAAACACAATGTGATTGTGCTTGTTTCAGTGGCTGATACTCTAAATAAGTGTTTGCATTTACCAGTGCACGTACTGTCAAGTTCAGCTAATTCTTGCTCCTGTCCTCCAGCTGTGCTGTCTGTGTGTGCTCAATGAGAATACTCTGGTGTTTGTACTAGCACTGAAGCTCTTGCTCTGTAAATGGCAAGCTGAGTGGCTTGGATCAGGTCCCATGCTATTTTAGCCAGTCAATGTATCTTCAAGAGCACTGAAACGAGGTGTGTATTTGATTGACTGTTGAGTTCAGATTGAATTTTACCACCTTGTACATTAACATTATTTGCAGAGTAAAATCGTAACGAAGCGGACTAAACTAAAAGTGCTGTCACTGTTGGGATGCAGCAATACACATATTCACTGAGGCCAGAGCAAATTTAAACACAGCTGAACAAGAAATTGACACCAAGCTGTTAATTTCTTCCCATATTGAATGTCTTTCATTCATGGGAGACAACAGCATTGTAAACATGAGTTTGACGAGGAAGTGTGTGTGCGCCTGTGTGAGTATGGCTGATGTGTTGCTGCTCCATTGCTTGCCGTGTGTCGAGCGGCAGATGAGGAAGTGCAGTGCTGTGGTTGTGTAAGCGCCCGGCCCCCTGGTGCGGCTCAAGTGCTAGTTGAGGGATTGCATGTAGTGGTGGCCTTGAACTGATAGGGCCCTGCAGGGGAAATGCCACTGGGCGACATTGGACTTCCGTGGTTGGAGAAAACACACATTTTTAGTGTCTTGCTGTTAGTGTAGCAAATGATTGGGTAAACTGCCCTCTTGTTTAAAGTGGTTTTACCGGTAGTCCACTTTTCTTATTTGGCTCTGAACTGGCATATGGTAATGTTGTGAGAACACATCTATAGCTCCACGGGTTTGTGTTTGCTTTGCTGATGTTTGTGGACATGCCGGAGGAGTTGTTTGCACGTTGAAACCCACTCTTGACCAAAATCACACAGTGTAGGTACCTGTAGCATACTGAATGGAAATACAGTGTGTTTATAAATCATAGCCTACTGTTCAAAATACACAGAGACCACAGTAGAAATCCCCAAAAGGATAGATAGATAGATGGATAGATACTTAATTGATCCCCAAGGGGAAATTCCTGTTTTCAAGTCATTAAAAGCTATTGATTTTGGAAATTAAGAATTGTCTTTGTAAAACACATAAACATACCAGTACTGAAAGCAAAAGTTGTCTTATCCCCTAAATGTAATGGCTAGTAATTTGTGCAAGACTAATCTTTTAGTCTGAAACAACCAGCCTCGTTTCTGTCTACGCTACCATCGTAAAAGGCCAGGAGGATTATATTTGTGTTCAATGTTGTTAACTGACTGACCTTATCTGATCTCTGTGGCTAACTTTCAGGCAGTCAGTGCCAAAAATGAAATGAAAATGTGCAAACAGGTTGGTCCACAAAATATTGCTCCACTAGAATGGTATTTAGTAGTAGTTTAGTGTACACAACGCATGATGGAAAATGGCTCCTGCTGTGTTGTTGCATGGTTCAGTTCTTGGTTTTGTGTATTTATATTTAACTTGTACATAAACCTCCTCTGAACCTCACCTTAGCAGGTTGGAGGAAAGAGACATTTTTTACAATTGCCGCAGTGTTTCAACAGTTGTGATCGTGTAGTCTCTGTGGCTACAAAGTATGTTTGATGGTGTGGAAAATGAATACTGGAATGTAACGGCAATACACCTCAGGTGCTTCCTTTAGATGTGGCGGTGGAGCTCATCTGAAGATATCAGTGTTGGATAAGCTGGCTGATTGCATAGCATGGGGCTGGAGAGGGACTCAGTTGCATTGCGTTGAGTTTAGCAGGGCCTCTGCGCTGAGTGCTCTGTCCTTCTCCTGTGAGTTGCGGGGCTGAGTGAGTGAGAGTGGAGGCTCCACAGCGCTCCGCTCTGCTGGACGGCTGGGTGCCCATCCCCCCGCTCTCCCTGTACTCATCCACTCCGCAGAGCTGCAGGCTCAGACAGAGCACCCCAGAGTTCTCCAGGGTCCTAAAGGCCGTAGGTGTTGAGGCTGTGAATGTGTGTGTGGTGGCAAGAAGAGGATTAGCCACTCAATATTGAACAGAACACCCTTTAGACTAATAAGTATTGTTAACACTAGCTGCAAGAGATACTCGTGTTGCCATATTGACATCTTTGAATAAGATTTTGTTGAAAATTATAAAGTATAGTTTACATTTACATTTTTATCACTAAAATAAAATGGCCACAATGCAATTTATGAAGCAAGACGTCTCTTAAAGTGTGACTGTTTTCTCCACAAACACACAAGACAAATGCATTGGGATGCCTGGCGTGCATACACCATGTGAATGTCCAAAAGGTTTTAGGAACTGCAAAAAGTCCCTCCATATCAATGCATTTACAATGGGATCTCCATTGAAGTTCCTGTGAGTGTATGACAAATATTATATAATAATATATTATATTATATATTTGTATGCATAGACTAGAGCGGTGGTTCTCAAATGTTTTACAATGAGTACCACCTCAGAGAACAATTGGCTCTACCAGTACCACTATTATGACCAGCATTAAGATAAAGTTGTTGTTTTTTTCAAGAAAGAAGATAGAAACTAATTTAAATTGAATGATTTTTCATTATATATATATATTTTTATATCATTTGAAGTGATTCTTTTGTCTTCATGAAATGAATCATCTTGGAGACTCCCAGAGTACCACAGAGAGTATGCGTTCCACCAGTGGTACTGGTACCACAGTTTGAGAACCACTGGACTAGAGGGTTCATCTTCAACCATTCAATGTATTGCCAAGGTCCCATGTCTGAGTGTAGTGTTGAGTATGAAGTTCTTTGGATGTGAAAAGCGTACACACAGTGGAGCCAATTTTGACCTGACGTTTCTTACGGACACTACGCTAGTGTTCTCAGATATGGTCATTCCAAAATCCATTTGGATAGGCATAGGAAAGATAGGATTACCATATTTTCTGCCATCAAAAATGTACGTGCACATTTTAGTAATAATTAAAAATAGCTTTTTTGAGCTCCTTCAGTACACTTTTTATCAGGTACTTTGAGATCAATAGGGAGGGACTCAGATACCCACTGGAGGAGCCAAAGATCCTTCATTACTATCCGCTTTAACCCTCTCTGGAGGAGCTGCCCTGCCTCGGGAGCTGGGCTGCCTCAAGGGCTTTTGTTCCTTCTCCACACACACCGCCAGAACGCTGAGGCAAAGTGATGCCTTTGCTAATGGAGCATGGGTTTGGCTTTTCCCCTTTTCACCGGCCAAGTAGGCTACTACAACACTGAACATGTGAAACAGTTCTTCTCACAGGCCAAGTAGGCTACTACAACACTGAACATGTGAAACATTTCTTCTCACAGGCCAAGTAGGCTACTACAACACTGAACATGTGAAACATTTCTTCCGCTATATCAGACTAATTTTTAGCTTTCTCTTCACAACCCTCTCAGAGACAAAACAGTACTTAGTGTGTACAGTATGATGGATCAGTGGATGAGGGTTTTTTTTCCAGACAGATTACCATCAACTTGACATTTAGATATTTTTTACATGAATAGAAAGTGATTAAATGGGCTGCATTAGTATTTAAGCCATTGCATTGTATCAACAGATTTGAAGAACAGGTTAAATAGCTCACGTTTCCTTCTGTCCAGCTGGCCTTCAGCAGACTATACAAGCCTGAGCATCTTTTGGACTCATCTTGGCATCTTGAGTAGTTGTCTATTAAATGTACTATTCAATTTATGGGCAGGTTTGTTGTTAATTGATTTGAGGTTGCAGTTTTGTTTTTCAGGAAAAGCCTCTCTGTTCCCCGCTATCAGTTCCTTAAAGTGTGTTCTGTTTTGGTTTCCTTGATGCTTTATGACCGTAAACAGACAGCACAATGGGCTTGAGGATGTCCTCTTGGGCTATGGTAACACTGAAGAAGACCTAGTGGTCGAAACACATTGTCTGTTTGCTTATGCTTCATAAATATATAAACTCCTGTTGTTCACCTAAAGACCGTTGTAGTTGAATCAGAGGTAGTTTTGCCATATGTTGTAATGAGAGGCAGAGTAAAAAAAGGGAAGAATATTTTTTTTATTATTATTATTATTATCATTTTTCATATGTTTTAATGTCTGAAAACACCTGAAACTGAAACGCTACAGACTAGCCTATTGCACACACATTATTTAAGCAGCAGCTCTATAAGAATTATTCTGGTTTCAGACAGATTTAAAAAAAAAAAAGCAGACATACTGCCTTGGCTCATGTGTTTGACCAGTCTGCATGCTTCAAATCACTCATGCTTACTGGACGCTGGGGAAGAATCTAACTCGAAATGGGAATCTGAATATGGTTGTAGGATATCTGAAATGCCCCCAGCTCCAAGCAGTGTGAACATGCTAAAAAGAGGTAATTTCTCCAAAAATGATCGTAACTATGACCTTGATACTGGTGGTCCAAAAGCACTTAGTGGTCCAGAAGTCTTACATTCAGCATGGGCTCCATAACACTTTAAGTAGTCCTGCCACGATGGGCTGGCAGATACAGAAAGGAAGTGGGTTGTCACGTCAGAGTTTTGTGTATGAGGGAAATTGCACACAGTCAGCGAGGAGCCGTTTCATTCCTAAGCCCCAGTGGGATGTCTAAAGGAATATGCAGACATACAGTACATACAGGTCATTCCATGTCCTCTCAGGTGTGGCCATGCACCTCACACCCTCAGAGTGGAGTGATGGTACTAGGGTTGGGACTTTAGATGAATTTTCATGTTCGACTAATCATAACGTTATTGAACAATTAATCGATTATTTGCTAAATCATGACGTCACATGGCATTCAGAGCCGTGTAAACATTTGCCCCCACCCATCACTCCCACATGTCCAACACGCACACAATTGATATTAACGATGATATTTAAAAAAAAAAAAAAAAAAACTTTCAAGAAATAAGTTGTTTACAACAAGTTGTAAACTTTATTTTACAGGGCATTATGCCATCCGATGTAGGTCCTATTTGAACATGTAGGCTAGCGATTGCAACGCTCACTGGTCATCTACGATGCTGGTTTCGTGTATGGTCGGATGAACATTTTGTTACCTTGCCGGTCGGCCCGTTATCTTAGCACTTTTAACTTCACTTGCCGGCAGCTTGTGAGGTAATCGTTCAAACACGGGTTATCCTACTGGTATATTGGTGATGAAACAATTAAGAGGCTTGATGTCTCGGAATACCAGTTTAATAGGCTTCTTTTCGTTTAACATGGAGATGCTTCACAAAACAGTTCTCCTGCATTCATTAACATAACACACACTTCTCTAACTCTCGCACTTCACGTTCTAACCACAACACTTCCTGCTTACGTTTTACTAGGTACCCCGTTTTCGTGAGCCCCTAAATAAAGAAGAGGTCCAGCACTTTTCCTCGCTCGCTTCATCTCTGCTTGTTTTTGTCATGCGTGCAAAATACCGGAAAATGTTGCTGTTCTCATATTGCGTGAGACTAAAATGAATATTCATTAGGCATTTATTTTAGTCGATTAAATTCTTAACAAACATTATTCGATTATTCATTAACAACCCTAGATGGTACCTTACACTCTGACATGACACATCCTAAAAAAAATATTCCAGACTCCCTCCCAACATATAAAACACATACACATATATTATACATGTAGAACAGCCACAAACTCTAGAATATGTCAGTAGAGACTATACATGTAGTATATTTAGTCCGTGTCCTCAGACTACTGGGTTATCAAGGCTTCAATGCTGCCAGGGACAAATCCGTAATGGCTCAAGGTTAGCTGCAGAAACCGGTATATTGCCTGAAGATCACAAGTCATGTGGTCACCAATTCAGTTGTTTATTAAGGCTTCACTGGATACCATTTCACATCTCAATGTACACGACCTGTACCTGCTCTAGCGGGACAATCACATCATGGTGACTACAGTCTCCAGGACCACAAGAAGCCGTCCATTGATGATGCCTGACTCTATTTGTATTCATTACTTCACACTTAATTTTGTTGTGTTGTACACTAGGGGAAGAGAAAAGAAATGAAGAAGAATAAATACTGTAATTTCCCGATTATTAGCCGCGGCTTAATTTCTTCAGCTATGAGGTTAATACAGGGGCGCAGTTAATATGGTCTTTAATATGGTTTTGTTTCTTTTAACTTGCATAAAACACTGTCCTGCGGCTTATGCACAATGCGGCTTATATGCGGAAAATGACTGTAAATGAACCGGTTTCCTCTGTACTGTTAGTCTCAAGGACCACAAAAAGCCGTCCATTGATGATGGGTAATTCTAGTCGTATTTGTTACTTCACACTGAGCTTTGTTGTGTTGTACAAGGCTAAGAGAAAAGAGATGAAGAAGAATACATAAATGAACCGGTTTCCTCCGCTGTGCTAGATTGTTGTGTTGTACAAGGCTGAGAGAAAAGAGATGAAGAAGAATACATAACTGAACCGGTGTCCTCCGCTGTGCTAGATGGTGGTGAAGACGTACATGGACATGGACCAGGACTCAGAGGAGGACAAGCAGCAGTACCTGGGCCTGGCGCTGCACCTGGCCTCCGAGTTCTTCCTGAGGAACCCCAACAAAGACGTGCGGCTTCTCGTGGCCTGCTGCCTCGCGGACATCTTCCGCATCTACGCCCCCGAGGCGCCCTACACCTCACACGACAAACTCAAGGTTCTCGTACAGTTCCTCGCTTATCTGGATGTTGAAGTGAAGGGAGGGGTTTCACTGTTTTGGCTGTAATATTCTCCTGTTTTCCCCTTCAGGATATTTTTCTATTCATCACACGGCAGTTGAAAGGGTTGGAGGACACGAAGAGTGCTCAGTTCAATCGCTACTTCTACCTTCTGGAGGTAACACACACACACACACACACACACACACACACACACACACACACACACACACACACACACACACACACACACACACACACACACACACACACACACACACACAAACAAATACTACACTCCAGAACAGAAAATATGAACACAAGCGTAAGAAAGAAGAGTGGAGAAATATTGGCTATCCTCTCCTGTCAGTGTTGAATTGTTCTTAATCCTGTTCATGGACAACAAACATTTTGATCTTTGCAGAACCTGGCATGGGTAAAGTCTTACAACATCTGCTTTGAGCTTGAGGACTGCAACGAGATCTTCATCCAGCTCTTCAAAACCCTCTTCTCTGTCATCAAGTAAGCCATCTTCCTCTCTTGTTGGTCCTAACCACACCATTCCATAGTGCCCACTAACTTTCGAACCAGTCTGCATTCACTTGATGTTAATCACCAACTGCCAGCGACTGGGCTGCACATTATACTGATATGTGTGTGTGTGTGTGTGTGTGTGTGTGTTTGTGTGTTACAGTAACAGCCATAATCAGAAGGTACAGATGCATATGTTGGACCTGATGAGCTCCATCATATTGGAGGGAGATGGAGTCACACAAGAGCTGCTGGACACCATCCTCATCAACCTCATACCAGCCCACAAGGTACCCAGTCACTCCACTGACCACATGCAGTGTGTGTGTGTGTGTGTGTGTGTGTGTGTGTGTGTGTGTGTGTGTGTGTGTGTGTATATACACACACACACACACACACACACACTCGTACCAGCCCACAAGGTACCCAGTCACTCCACTGACCACGTGTGTGTGTGTGTGTGTGTGTGTGTGTGTGTGTGTGCACACGCGCACACACACACACACACGTACCAGCCCACAAGGTACCCAGTCACTCCAGCGGCCACATGCTGGACCACTTACCCAATAACCAGCCAATCACGGCTCACTGAACTCCGTGACCTCATACCAGTTCACATAGCCTCTCCAGTCGCCCTTCAGCAAATCTGAGAGCTCAACAGTCCCCAACCGCAACCACTTTAAACAGCTACTTAGTCATTCTCTTTGATGTCCATTTCAGGCTACAGTGCAATTACAATATGTTGTGGAGGCTGCAGTTAATCCCTGAATATATTAATGATCAGTTGCGTGTTGTGCTGACGCTGGGTGAGGTCATTGTGGTTTCTTGAAGATTAAGGATGATTACTCTACCCCCCCCACCCCCCACCCCACCCCTCCTCTCCCCCTCTCCTCTCCCCCTCCTCTCCCTCTCCCTCTCTCTCTGTCCCACTGTAGAATTTGAATAAGCAGGCGTATGATCTGGCTAAAGCTTTGCTGAAGAGGACCGTACAGACCATTGAAACGTGCATCGCCAATGTAAGTGCTCAGCTCTTGACAGCAGTATTCTTCCCCATGAGATCATGTGTAGTCCCATGACCTCCCATGACCCCCCTGCCCTGACCACACTGTCCCCCGCTCTCCTCCCCTCCTCTCCAGTTCTTTAATCAGGTGCTGGTGATGGGGAAGTCGTCGGTGAGTGACCTCTCCGAGCACGTGTTCGATCTCATCCAGGAGCTGTTCGCCATCGACCCTCTGCTGCTGGTGTCGGTGATGCCCCAGCTGGAGTTCAAACTGAAGGTGCTGCAGAGTGACGCACACACACATAAGCACTCATACAGAACACACATACATCAGCACCCATACAGAACACACACACATCAGCACCCATACAGAACACACACACACATCAGCACCCATACAGAACACACACACATCAGCACCCATACAGAACACACACACATAAGCACTCATACAGAACACACACACATAAGCACCCATACAGAACACACACACATCAGCACCCATACAGAACACACACACATAAGCACTCATACAGAACACACACACACAAGCACTCATACAGAACACACACACACAAGCACTCATACAGAACACACACACACAAGCACTCATACAGAACACACACACACATACAAAACACTGAATCTATCTGAGGAAGGATACTGGAGCAGCACAGGTGTTTTTGAGACTTAATTTTGAATGCAATGGTGCACAGCAAAAAGACTAATGTCTCGATGTTGACTACATCTTCGCCAGACATACCCAGACAAACTTCTGTGCTGCTCCAGTATCCTTCCTCAGTTTGAGCAGCTTGTCCCCTGCTGTGGATGTACCAGTTGTTTGCAGAAGCACATAGGATCTATTCCTTTCTAGAACAAGCAGAACATGACTACCTTAGTAGTAAAAACAAAGTTGTACAAACATGCAAAGTTGTCCTCTTTTATGTTCTATTGAAGACCACAGAAATGTCATGTTGTTATTTTCAATTTGATTTCACTTATAGAGCGCCAAAACATTACACATGTCTCATGGTGCTTTACAGAGTGTTAAACGTTCAGAGAGAGCCCATGAGTAACAGGGACAAGGAAAAACTCCTGAATTGGAGATGCATATAGGAAGAAACCTCGGACAGATCCACGACTCAAGGGCCCAACCCATCTGCCTAGGGTCAGTTACAGTACAGTAAGGTAATTTTCAGTGTCAGAAAGTTCAAATAGTCCAGTGTAGGGAATAAATTGTCCATAGGGATTAGGAATTGTCTTAGGGAAAGAATTGGGTCGCTGAATGCTACGTTGCTGTGTGGTTTTGGAAAGGATGGAGGTATTGAAGCTTGATCTGTTTGTACAGAGTAACGATGGCGAGGAGCGATTGGCGGTGGTGAGGTTGTTGGCCAAACTCTTTGGTGTGAAGGACTCTGAACTGGCCACTCAGAATCGGCCGCTGTGGCAGTGCTTTCTGGGAAGGTAAGAGGACACAGCCCTGTGTGCTTGGGCTGAGATGCATGCACGATGACTTAATACGGCTGCTATATGGAGACCAGCGCAGACTGGCGTTAGTGTGTGATAACGCTGTGATACGCTTGCAGGTTTAATGACATTCACGTCCCTGTGAGACTGGAATGTGTGAAGTTTGCCAGCCATTGTCTGATGAACCATCCTGACTTGGCAAAAGATCTTACAGGTGGGCTTTGTGGTTTTTTTGTGTGTGTGCGTGTGTGTGTGGCAGAAGAGAGTGTGTAGGAGAGAGAGAGAGACTTTCAGAGGACCGTGTGTGTGTGTGTGTGTGTGTGTGTGTGTGTGTGTGTGTGTGTGTGTGTGTGTGAGTTTGAAACTATTCAGTTTCAAACACACATTAACCTCTGGTGTTGTCTGTGCGGCATGACAGACTTCCTGAAAGTGCGGTCACATGACCCGGAGGAGGCCATCCGTCATGATGTCATCGTGACAATCATCAACGCGGGCAAGAAGGACCTGAACCTGGTGAACGACCAGCTGCTGGGGTTCGTCAGGGAGAGGACGCTGGACAAGAGAGTGAGTGATCTATAACTGCGTCATTAGTGGTGTGTGTGTGTGTGTGTGTGTGTGTGTGTGTCCTGGAGGTGCCCTGTGTAACCGTGAGTGTGTGTTCCAGTGGCGCGTGCGTAAGGAGGCCATGATGGGTCTGGCGCAGCTCTTCAAGAAGTACTGCCTGCATCACGAGGCCGGGAAAGAGTCCGCTCAGAAGATCAGCTGGATCAAGGACAAGCTGCTGCACATCTACTACCAGAACAGCATCGATGACAAGTAAGCACCAACACACACACACACACACAGGCACACACATATATATAGATGGAAATTAGTCTGTGACTAGATCTGGTGCATTTACATGTTCTATAAGGCCATGTCAATTAATGTACATTGTCCCTTTCTTAAATATACAAGAGTACCGTATTAAGGTCAGGATTCAGGAATGGCAATTGCACAGACATGCAGGGTCAGTCAAGCCAAGCAGACCGTGTGTCCTATAGACACACTACGTAGTAACATTGATTATGTAAACGCTACACAGATCTGCATGCCAAGCAGACAGCGTGTCCTATAGACACACTACGTAATAACATTGATTATGTAAACGCTACACAGAACTACATCTACATGCCCACTAGCAGAACCACAATAATACCTCCCTCACAAAGACACAGTGGCCATGCAACTCGTTCCTTCCTAAAAGTGGCCTTTCCTTCTTTCTTTCTTTCTTTCTTTCTTTCTTTCTGTGTGTGTGTGTGCGTGTGTGATAGGCTGCTGGTGGAGAAGATCTTTGCTCAGTACATGGTTCCTCACAGTCTGGAGACTGAGGAGAAGATGAAGTGTCTTTATTACCTCTATGCCTGCCTGGACACCAACGCAGTCAAGTACTCTACCCCTACTCTTACCCTATAGTACTCTACCCCTACTCTTACCCTATAGTACTCCACCCCTACTCTTACCCTATAGTACTCCACCCCTACTCTTACCCTATAGTACTCCACCCCTACTCTTACCCTATAGTACTCCACCCCTACTCTTATCCTATAGTACTCTTACCCTATAGTACTCCACCCCTACTCTTATCCTATAGTACTCCACCCCTACTCTTATCCTATAGTACTCTTATCCTATAGTACTCCACCCCTACTCTTATCCTATAGTACTCCACCCCTACTCTTATCCCATAGTACTCTTACCCTATAGTACTCCACCCCTACTCTTACCCTAGAGCATTTCTGAGAGTACTGAGATGTATTTAGATCTTGTTTAAGTATCATTATCTCTCTGATATATGAAATTTATTTTTTCTCTCTCTCTCTTTCCTCCTCTCTCTCTCTCTCTCTCTCTCTCTCCCTCTCTCCCTCTCTCCCTCTCTCCCCTGCAGGGCTCTGAATGAGATGTGGAAGTGTCAGAATATGCTCAGGGGGCTGGTAAGGGAGCTGCTGGACCTTCACAAACTTCCCACGGTGAGAATCTCCCTTTCTTTATTCATGATTATTCATGTTATTATTATCTCCCTTTCTTTATTCATGATTATTCACGTTGTTATTATTCATGAATGATTAAGCGCATTGGTAGGTTGTGAATGGTCATGGAAACGTAATGTAATTAAAGGTCCTTGGAAAGTCAAGAGAACGTTTTTAAATGTTAATGGAAATGAGTGGGGGTGCTTATGCTGTGTGGTGTGTGTGTGTGTGTGTGTGTGTGTGTGTGTGTGTGTGTGTGTGTGTGTGTGTGGAGTGCAAGTATGGAATGAATAATGTGTTTCTCTATCTGCAGTCTGAAGCCAACAATGTTGCCATGTTTGCAAAGCTGATGACCATTGCCAGTAAGTTGATATAAACATCCTCACAACATCCTGAAAACACTCCGTCCAAGAGAACTGTCCATCCTCTCTGAACTATCTTCACAAAGTCGTTCATGGTGTGTGTGTGTCTGTGTGTGTGTGTGTGTCTCTCTGTGCGTGTGTGTGTGTGTGTGCAGAGAACCTGCCTGACCCAGGGAAGGCGCAGGACTTCATGAAGAAGTTTAACCAGGTGCTGGGGGAGGACGAGAAGCTGCGCGTGCAGCTGGAGCAGCTCATCAGCCCCACCTGCTCCTGCAAGCAGGCCGAGCTGTGTGTGGTGAGTCCCATCACAACGCCACACACACACACACACACACACACACACATACACTCCACACACACGCACACACCACACACACACACACTCTCTCTACGGTCCTCTGAAAGTCTCTCTCTCTCCTACACACGCTCTTCTGCCACAAGTGTGCATACCGTAATTTCCCACCTATTAGCCGCAGCTAATACATTAATTTTGCTATATATTTTTTCAGCTATGAGGTTAATACAGGGGGCAGTTGATATGGTATTGATATAGTTTTGTTTCTTTTAACTTGTAATAAACACTGTCCTGCAGCTTATACATAATGTGGCTAATGCACAGGAAATGACTAGTGGGAATGTGTGCCCTTGGTCCATTATGTGTATTTGTGAAAGACTCATGATGACTACTTTTATCGAACCCGTTCTCCAGTGTTGTGTGAGCAGCCATGGAATAAAAGCAACTGACGTTTGTTACTGTGTGTATCTACAGAGAGAAATTACAAGGAAGTTGACATTCCCGAAGCAGCCCACCAACCCCTTCTTGGAAATGGTCAAGTTCCTGCTGGAGAGGATTGCGCCGGTGCACATAGATTCTGAAGCTATCAGGTGTGTATACGAGTGTGTGTTTGTGTTTGTGTGTGTGTGTGTGTGTATACGAGTGTGACAGCAGATGAGCGTGTCATGGTGTATGGGAAGAGATTGTGTAACAGTAGATCTCTGTGAGTGAGACCCCTAGTGGCGGTGCGGTGGAACTGCAGCCCTCACTTGACCATTTGTTGTGTGTGTGTGTGCAGTGCCCTGGTTAAACTGTTGAATAAATCCATCGACGGGACGGCTGATGACGAGGAGGAGGGAGTCACCCCCGACACAGCCATTCGCTCAGGCCTGGAGCTGCTCAAGGTGCGTGATCTGAATCTGTGAGCTACGGCCGCTCACTTTGGCCGAAACAAGATACCGGACATCCCATGATCTGCTTAGCTTACGGGATGCAGTGAGGACTCCATTCTGTGGATTTGACCCAGTCAGACTGTTGACACTTGCGTAGCGTAGCGCATTAAAGGAAGTGCTGCTCTTTCACTCTGCATCGGTCTGACTTCTGTTGTCCATGCTCTTGTCGGCATGGAAATTGACCAGCTCACTTCTCTTCTCTTCTCTCCTCTCCTCTTCTCTCTCTGGTGTGTGTAGGTTCTGTCGTTCACTCACCCCACCTCCTTCCACTCTAGTGAGACCTATGAGTCACTGCTGCAGTGTCTGAAGATGGAGGATGACAAAGTGGCCGAGGCAGCCATCCAGATCTTCAGGAACACCGGACACAAGATTGAGACGGAGCTGCCACAGATTCGCTCGTACGTCAAGTACACACGCACAATCCTCCACATGGGAGTGTATATCAGAGCACATTTGTGCAAAGCTGATTGTATTGAATCTTGTTAATCTAAAGTGTGTGTGTGTGTGTGTGTGTGTGTGTGTGTGTGTGTGTGTGTGTGTGTGTGTGTGTGTGTGTGTGTGTGTGTGTGTGTGTGTGTGTGTGTGTGTGTGTGTGTGTGTGTGTGTGTGTGTGTGTGTGTGTGTGTGTGTGTGTGTGTGTGTGTGTGTGTGTAGAACTCTGATCCCCATCCTGCATCAGAAGGCGAAGCGTGGCACCCCACACCAGGCCAAACAGGCAGTTCACTGCATCCACGCAATCTTCCACAACAAGGAGGTGCAGCTGGCCCAGATATTCGAGGTAGGCACACACACACACACACATCATTCTAGTGACCATCTTGATTAAGCATCACCCTGATAGAGCATTAGTGTCCATGGACTGTCCTGTTCCATGGCCCCTCGGACATGACGCTCACTATTCTTCTCCTCTGCCTGCCGTCCCCGCCCCAGCCGCTGTCCCGCAGTCTGAACGCGGACGTGCCGGAGCAGCTGATCACGCCGCTGGTGTCGCTGGGGCACATCTCCATGCTGGCCCCAGATCAGTTCGCCTCGCCCATGAAGTCCATCGTCGCCAACTTCATCGTCAAGGACCTGCTCATGAATGACCGAGTAAGAAGCAAACCCCACAGACTAGAGCTAGAGCCACATGGCACAGACCGTGAGAGAGAGAGAGAGAGAGAGAGAGAGAGAGAGCTAAGAGTTGCTCAGTTCCTCTTACAGAACTTCAAGATAGATAGATACTTTATTGAAGGACTCTGTGGCACGTTTCCAGCCTCTGTTTGTGTGACACAAGCACAGATCAGTTTCATGAGATACTTTATTCTGCTATTGTTCATACTTGTCACATGTGCCTTGCAGTGGTCTTTCTAACTGGCAACCATTTGCTTATGTACTGCATGGTTTTTACTGAATTGAAATGGCTATGATACTGAGAGCTGCCTACTGAGTGATGGGTGCTTTACCACTGCCCTGTCTGTGCCTCAGTCATCAGGTAACAGGAACGGCAAACTGTGGACCACAGACGAGGAGGTGTCCCCTGAAGTGCTCGCTAAGGTAAGTAGCGGAGCAGGGACACCACACATGGGGTCAATAGGGTTCGTTTGAGTCTCACTGAAGTGCTCGCTAAGGTAAGTAGCGGAGCAGGGACACCACACATGGGGTCAATAGGGTTCGTTTGAGTCTCGCTCTGTTCACCTGAATCATCTGTTTGAGTCTAAAGGGCCGTCCACATCAAGAGCTATAGCTATAACTATAAACAAATGTTGCTCTTGTTCAAATAAATGATGACGTTCACACATAAACTATAACTATAACGACATGAAGAATGATATCGTTGGGGATCTGCCAATCAGAATCAGCCATATTCATCCCATTTTAGCCATCACATTTAACACGAGAAGATACTTTTTTTTAATCGTTTTTCAACGCTGTGTGTGTCTGTGTGTGTGTGTGTAGGTGCAGGCCATAAAGCTGCTGGTGCGCTGGTTGCTGGGCATGAAGAACAACCAGTCCAAGTCTGCCAACTCCACACTGAGATTACTGTCAGCCATGCTGGTCAGTGAGGGAGACCTGACCGAGCAGAAGAAAATCAGGTTAGCACTCTAGTGTGTGTGTGTGTGTGTGTGTGTGTGTGTGTGTACACTCATAAGTCCACATGCGTGTCCACGTCTTTGTGCTATATCTGTGTGTGTGTGCATGCCCCCCCTCCGTGTGTGTGTGGAACTACAAACTGAATTGTGTTGGACACGTGTGTGTGTGTGTGTGTTCAATAAATCCTACATGTCCAGGCTGAGGTTGATTGACGCTGTTGTGTGTGTGTGTGTGTTTTCAGTAAATCGGACATGTCCAGGCTGAGGTTGTCTGCTGGATGTGCCATAATGAAGCTGGCTCAGGAGCCCTGTTACCATGACATTATCACCCCAGAACAGTTCCAGCTGTGTGGGCTCGTGCTGAACGTGAGTGCCCCCTGTTCCCCTGCCCCCTGTTCCCCTGTTCCCCTGTTCCCCTGTTCCCCTGTTCCCCTGCCCCCCTGCAGCAGCACACAAACCTGCCCAATGTCAACGCCCTAACTAGGGTTGGGCATCGATAACCGGTTCCGTCTTGGAACCGGGTTTAACTTATCAATTCCATCGACATCGTACGTCTTTTTTGTTATCGATTCCCTTAACGATTCCCTCAGCCTGCATGACGTCGGACCTTTTCCGGTTTTCCTGAAATGTTGTGTTACTACACGCCCTCTGCGACGACTCATACTACAAGTCAAATCGTGTAAGGGTAGTAATACCAGCACTATGTTAAAACATTTGTCCGTGAAGCATGGGATTAAGCTCCAAGAGTGTCATGTGTTTGACAGACTACGGAGGGGTGCTAACGTTGCCCGGTCCAGGGCTCCAGAGTGCATATGCGCCCAAAATGTTTAAGAGTATGCCTGAAAATAATTCTAGGTGCACCTGACGCTGCTCAGGTGAAAGCATACGTTTCCTTCACAAGTTTTAATTGTAGACTATGCGTGCAACTTTGCCAAACTGTATATAAGTAACCCCCTTGGCCCGCTCTCTCTCTCTCTCCCTCTCCCTCTCTCGTGCGCGACACCCGTCCCTCGACATGCACATTCACAATCGTGAAAAGCAATGACGCATAGAAGACAACTAGCGACATTATAATTAATTTCGGTTAGCATCATAGCGTAGGCTACTGCACAAATTTGATTCAAACTCTTGCATTCAAGTTGACTGATCATCTCAATGTTTTCCAACTCTAAGACTCAAAAGGGCCTGTCCCAAGGAGACAAAGTATTAGCCTACCTTGCAACTTAAACACACGTGGGGAAACTGAACAGTCAAACCAGTAGACTATAATAAGCTAGCCAACTATGCTACTTTGTTTACAATTTGAGGCTTCAAGCCGACAGCTCAATTAAAGAGGCAGAGTTGTAATATGAATAGTCATGAATGTCATGAATATCAGAAATGTCAGTAGTAGGCTATAGATTAGAATATATAAAGAATTATATTATATTATATATATACACACTGTAGGCTATAGCCTACATCTTTATACTTCTTTATAAAGAATATGTATATTCCTTATTGTGTTTTAAATAAAGACAAGCTTTTTCTACGCCTTATTGTTAAAAAATCATTCACATTATATGAAAGGAGAGCGATAAAAGGTGACCTTTTGGCGTTAAAGGCGATGCAATGAAAAATGTGGGTGCACCTACATTTTTTGGGAATCGATAAGAGAATTGATAAGGAATTGGATTGATAGACAGAATCGATAATGCCATCGATATTGATAAAAACTTATCAATACCCATCCCTAGCCCTAACCCAGAGGTCCTCAAACTTTTCACAATGAGTACCATCTCAGAGAAAAAATGACAGTCCCAAGTACCAACATTATGACCAGCATCAAAGTACAACAAAAATGTTAATATATTTTTACATTGTTGATACTGTTTTTGCATTTCCAAGAAAGATACAAATCATTATGTATATTTTATATAATTTGAAGTGATTATTTTGTCTTCATGAAATAAAACATCTTTGAGACTCCCAGAGTACCACAACAGAGAGTCCGCGTACCACCACTGGTACCCGTACCACAGTTTGAGAACCACTGCCCCAGCCTCAACCCCCACAGCACTCACACTCTTGGTCCCTGTGTGTCGGTAGGATGAGTGCTACCAGGTGAGGCAGATCTTTGCCCAGAAGCTGCACCTGGCGCTGGCCAAGCTGTCTCTGCCGCTGGAGTACCTGGCCGTGTTCGCCCTGTGCGCCAAGGACCCGGTCAAGGAGCGCCGCGCCCACGCCCGCCAGTGCCTGCTCAAGAACATCAGCGTCCGCAGGGAGTTCATCAAACAGAACCAGGTGGCCCACGGTTAGTACTCTCCAGCAAATAGAACCCAAGCAGAACCAGGTGGCCCACGGTTAGTACTCTCCAGCAAACAGAACCCAAACAGAACCAGGTGGCCCACGGTTAGTGCTCTCCAGCAAACAGAACCCAAACAGAACCAGGTGGCCCACGGTTAGTGCTCTCCAACAAACAGAACCAGGTGGCCCACGGTTAGTACTCTCCAGCAAACAGAACCCAAACAGAACCAGGTGGCCCACCCACGGTCAGTGCACTCCAGCAAACAGAACACGTGTCTGGGGTTCTGTGTTCAAGGGACTCAGACAGAACCGCCACATGCAAAGAAAGCACTTGTGCAAAGCAGTCAAAGGCAGGCAAAACAATGACTAGACAGGCAGATGAGACCAGATACTGTTGATGCATCTTGGTAGACTTCTCTTGCCGTCCTTGTCTGAGACATCCTAACACATGCTGTGTCATCTTGGCAACGGGATAACTTATGACAAGTAAATACATCAGATGTAATAAATCGTGCCTTCTGCTCAAAATGACAAAAAACTTGTTTGAAAATAGAAATGTCACAAAGTACAAAGATACAGAGTAACTCCAAATCAATTGTGACATTGATTAGATCAGTGTCAAGAATTGGGACACTGGAAGCGGCATTGAAGGGCACACGCTATTGGATGGAGTTGGTCAACTCTGAAAGATTAAAAAGAGAGAGAGAGAGAGAGAACAGGCTGACCTTTCTGCCTCTGTCTGTGTCCCCTCCAGAGAAGTTGGTGTCCCTCCTCCCGGAATACGTGGTGCCCTACATGATTCACCTGCTGGCACACGACCCAGACTTCACCAAACCACAGGACTTTGAGCAGCTCATCGCCATCAAAGAGTAAGCCCGTGTTTCTGTGCTGGCCAGCGCGCTGTGGTGTTGAATATGCACATGAGAGGTTTTGATCAACTGAACTACAGTATGTGTGTGCTGATGGTGAAGAATGACAACATGAGAGGTTTGGATGAACTGAGTGTGTGTGTGTGTGTGTGTGTGTGTGTGTGCGCTGGTTAGGTGCTTGTGAGGTTTTGATGAACGGAACTGTGTGTGTGTGTGCTGGGTAGGTGCTTGTGAGGTTTTGATGAACTGAACTGTGTGTGTGTGTGTGCTGGGTAGGTGCTTGTGAGGTTTTGATGAACTGAACTCTGTGTGTGTGTGCTGGGTAGGTGCTTGTGGTTCATGCTGGAGGTGCTGATGGTGAAGAATGAGAACAACAGTCACGCCTTCCTCAGGAAGATGGTGGAGAACATCAAACAGACTAAGGACCTCCAGGCCCCTGACGACCCCAAAACAAACGAGGTCATTCATTTGTCTCTCACTCCTTGTCTCACTTGTTCTTTCTCTCTCTCTCTCTCTCTGCTCCTGTCTGTTTCTCTCTCTCTCTCGCCTCACTCTCTTACACACATACACACACACACACACACAAAGATACCATGAATGCCTATTGTGTCTATCATGAATCTGGCAGTACAAACAAACCCCAGAGCGATGTAATCAGACTTTAATGTTGTGACTACAGAAGCATATTTAATCACTGCTGTGCGTGATGAAGATAATCCAGAGGTGCACTCAAACAGCAGCCAGTACATTGGGCTGTGCTAGTGTTGCGTGTGTGAGCAGGTTGCCGTGTGATCGGCGTAGAGAACACCTCCAAGTCCTGTTGCTGACCTTTGACCTTTGTGTGCATTTACAGAAACTGTACATTGTGTGTGATGTGGCGTTATTTGTTATCGTGAACAAGAGCACCTCCTGTCATTTGGATTGTCCCAAAGATCCAATCCTTCCAACCAAATTCTACACCACACCAGACAAGGTATGAATATATTTTGCAAATATGTGTTGTGTTGTTTGTGTATTGGGGAAGTGTTGTGTTTTGGATGGTAGTTTACACTGCCGCCATATAGCCGGGCTAACAGCAGGGTGCATTGCCTATTAGTTGACCAAGTGTCTCTGTTCAGTGGTGATTCTCTCTGTTCCTGCAGGACTTTGTCAATGATAAGGACTACCTCTCCTCTGAAGCCAGGACGGTTCTTCTCACGGGAAAGGTAAAGACATTTGACATGCAAGATCATCACACAAGGAAGAGCTGTTCGATAGATAGATAGATAGATAGATGGATACTTTATTGATCCCCAAGGGGGAAATCCAGCACTCCTTATCACTCACTCGTTTTGTGTTTGTTTATTTCAAGCCCAAACCTGTTCCAGTTCTCGGTGCTGTCAATAAGCCGCTGACGGTTCCTGGACGGCGGCCATATACCAAAAGCACCCCAACAGAGGCCGGAAACAACAACAGCAGCAACACCCCACCCACCACACCTGCATCCATTAAGACCAGGTACGTCTTCAGCAGTGTCTCTCCAGTACATGCTAATATGTATGGGGTCCTATAGCTGTCCTGCGGAATTGTAATGGCGCTGTTCCTATGTTTAGGGACACGGTGGCTGTCGCATCTGTGACCGGCGCGAGAGAAAATGAAGAGAACCCTGTGATTGTGGTGAAAGAGGTCAAAAAGAAGGTAAGAGAAGTGTGTGTGTGTGTGTGTGTCATATTATCGTGATAAGAAATAAGCTAGAAGAGGTTTTCTGCCATGGATCTGATAGGCCTCCTTCGAGGGTTCAGTTGATATCAAACCATGCTCCTTCATCCTGGGTAGCCAACAAGCGCTTCAGATCCATAATGCACCAGTCAGCATCACCACCACACATTCTTTGCAGAATTTACCTTTACCATTTTAAAGAAAACAAACTTGTGTTGACATTCCAGTCACATTCCAGCTGTGTGCACCCTGTTGAACCCCTGCGTGAGTGTGTGTTGAGTGTGTACCCCTGCGAGAGTGTGTGTTGAGTGTGTACCCCTGCGTGAGTGTGTGTGTGTACCCTGTGATTGTGCTGAGTGCGCATGAGGGAGAGACGCCAGGCAGGTGCTGTGAAATGTGAGGAGCAGTCAGGGAGTCTCCCACACATTCCTCCTGTGCAGCAGCTATTTATACTCCAGCCACAGCTAGCCTGCAGGCTGACTACTACATGTACAGCCACAGCTAGTCTGCAGGCTGACCACTCCAGCCACAGCTAGCCTTCAGGCTGACCACTCCAGCCACAGCTAGCCTTCAGGCTGACCACTCCAGCCACAGCTAGCCTTCAGGCTGACCACTCCAGCCACAGCTAGCCTGCAGGCTGACCACTCCAGCCACAGCTAGCCTGCAGGCTGACCACTCCAGCCACAGCTAGCCTGCAGGCTGGCCACTTGAATCTCATCTTCTAGCCTTCAGGCTGACTACTTCAATCTCAGTGGCTCTAGATGGTCACAGGGCTGAAATAAAAATTAAAAAAATGTCCAAAAGAGTTGGACAGGCAGGCCAAATTTCAGGTGCTTTTCATTGTCATTGGATATATGTCTAAAAGATATACTGTAAAATACGAGATCAGACATTAGAAGGGCTGTAGGTTGCATCCCCCACTAAGATATACTGTAAAATACGAGATCAGACATTAGAAGGGCTGTAGGTTGCATCCCCCACTAAGATATACTGTAAAATACGAGGGCAGACATTAGAAGGGCTGTAGGCTGCATCCCCCACTAAGATATACTGTAAAATACGAGGGCAGACATTAGAAGGGCTGTAGGCTGCATCCCCCACTAAGATATACTGTAAAATACGAGGGCAGACATTAGAAGGGCTGTAGGCTGCATCCCCCACTAAGATATACTGTAAAATACGAGGGCAGACATTAGAAGGGCTGTAGGCTGCATCCCCCACTAAGATATACTGTAAAATACGAGGGCAGACATTAGAAGGGCTGTAGGCTGCATCCCCCACTAAGATATATTGTAAAATACGAGGGCAGACATTAGAAGGGCTGTAGGCTGCATTCCCCACTAAGATATATTGTAAAATACGAGAGCAGACATTAGAAGGGCTGTAGGCTGCATCCCCCACTAAGATATATTGTAAAATACGAGAGCAGACATTAGAAGGGCTGTAGGCTGCATTCCCCACTCCCCAACAGTGGGGCCCTGCACTGGGAGAGGACGTCACTCACACGCTCCCCTCCTTGGTCCACAGGAGGACCCCCAGACTGAGAACAGCGTCACCCCCAACCCCCCGGCAGCGACGCAGCCGCCAGTGAAGCGTGGACGAGGACGGCCGCCCAAGAGCGCCGCCGCCGTGACGCCCGAGAAGGAGGCGGTGGTGCCGGGCAGCGGAGGCGGCCGGGGCAGGAAGAGAGCGGCGCCCGCGCAGGACCACACCACCACGGCAGCTACGGAGCCAATCAGCGGCAAGATACCAAAACAGGACGACGCCAAGAAGGCCGGGACACAGAGACAGATGGACCTGCAGAGGTGAGCTGGGTTGCGCACGCAGTAGCACTCATCATCAGGACATGAACACACCGTACAGCCTCCTAATAACATTGGTACCAGGCATGTCATAATGTGGTATTGTCCACAAGGACAGCCTCCTAATAACATTGGTACCAGGCATGTCATAATGTGGTATTGTCCACAAGGAAGGACAGCCTCTTAATAACATTGGTACCAGGCATGTCACAATGTGGTATTGTCCACAAGGACACCCTCTTAATAACATGGGTACCAGGCATGTCATAATCATGTCACATCACCTAGTTTTCAGTTGAAAGGTCCTCTCCTGCAAAATGATTCAAAGTCTCTCTTTTTTTTTTACATTTCAGGTAAAGGAGGAGCCGTGCTGAAGTTTTCACCTGTACAGAAATTACCTGCCTTCCCCCGGACTCCAGCTCTTCTCATGCATAACCCCATCACATATGCGTGTGTGTACACACACACACACACACACACAAACACACACACACACACACAAAATCAGACATACTGCCCTTTAGAAGTGAATGATGAAAGCTGAAGTGTGTTTGTGTTTAGTTTTTTTTCTCTGTTGTTTTTAAACTCGGGCAGTTTTAAACTGAGAATTGCCTGCAATTAAATCCTGCAGATTTTCCACTCTTTACTGCCTTTCTCTGTCCCCATTTGTTGCGTCTCTCTTGTATGCGTGTGCGAGTGTGCGTGCAAGGTGGGGTGGGGTGGAGTGGGATGGGGTGGGGTATGCCTGGTATTGGTGTGAGAGGCCTAAAACATGAATTGTCTGGTCTGTTGCACTGAGTGAGGAGAGTTAAATGTCATGGACAACATTTGTCAGCTGAGAAGGCAGAGAAATGCTTCCCCTTCGTCTCCATCTTGCCTTTGTTTTGAACCACTTCACAAAAGGACTTTTTTCAAATCCAAAATCATGACAGATTTTCATACTGAATCATTGAGGTTCCGACAACTCGGAATAGTGCAGGGGTAATGGGGAATGTTGAAGGTTTTTTAAGTTGGAAATCATGTTTACTCCATTTTTATTCAAAGTCTTAAGTTTTAGATAGCAACCCTTTGTATTGCATCCATGATTCCCAATGCCATTTTTTTTTTCTTGTTTCTTTGTGTAGATGTGCACGATTTGAACATATTTAATTTGTTGGATTTATTTTCTTTGTTGACAGGAAATAAATGCTTTTAGAAGTGAAGTTGTCCTGATTCACTGCATTTCTGATAAAACAAACAAAAAAACCTATTTATTCCCATTTCCTAGTATTAAACAATTTGATATTGGCCTGTCCCACCTCCCAAATCAAACCTCGCCCCAAAAGAAACCCCACAATTGACTTTTTGTTCATGTTTTCATGTTTTTTAATCAAAGAAACGTTACATTTTCATTTTCACAATAAATAACCATGCTCATATGACTCATTTGTCTTTTTTATCTGTTGAGGAGTGAAAGAGAGGCCTGCGCGCAGTCGCACGTGCGTTCTCTTTCCTGCACATTCTCCTCCTCCTCCTCCTCCTCCTCCGCCGCCTCTGGGTGCCGTGTTTCTGACCAGAACCGCTCTGGAGGACACGAGGCCTTAAGAGTCTCTCTTTTTTTTTTTTCTTGTTTTTGTTTTCTTACAAAATATAAATCCAGCCATCACTGATGTGTTCTAATGAGGCATCTGTCCAGGTGAATGGGACTTGATTGATGTTTGTAGCTGTGTGTGTATTTGTCTGTGTGCGTGTGTGTGTAGAAGGGAGAAAGGAGTCGGGGTGGAGTGTCCAGCTCATGTGTCTGTTGTAGTGATGGGTCACTGTGTGGGGCTGAACAGTTGATCAGAGGATGAGTGATGGCATCTAATGACAAAAAATGCAAAGTTCATGTTTTGCTCTAAGGAACAATTGCCGGTCTGTTCACAGTAAACATGGCGTTTTGAATGGGAAGAAAATAAAAGGTGAAAACTTCAAGGGCCGATGGTGGAGAGGTCATGGCTGTGACCTGCAGCTGCCGTAAAACTCGAAGGGGATCAGAGTCCAGACAAGAGTAGGTGTTAAAAACTCACATTCATTCAGCCACTCACTCCAGTATTCCTCATGAATCACGCGCACACACACTGTCTGACTTGTACCAACGTGTGCACACGTGCCTCAACAACCCAGCAGCCAGCCCATCTGCTCACTAGTATGCACACACACACACACTCACTCACAAACGCGCACACACACCTCTAGTTGAGCTGTTCTTTCCACGACCTCCCCCAGCACTATACAGTGAAGAATGAGGTGAAGAGAAGAGTGACATGTTTGTTTAGACTGAAGTCATGAAGGGGTTGGTTTCACCCAATCTCTATGGTGACAACCCATTTCGACCCCATCCCCACTGAGTGGCCAGGCCACGCCTTCATGCATGAATTGAACTTGTCTGATTCTTCTATTATTGTACAGGAAAAAAATAGTCCCAATCTTGTTTTACAACCTACACCAACTAACTTATTTTATTTACAGATTTGTTATTTTTCTGATGTAGTTGGTGTATTAAACCTAATGTCATAATCCCAGATGACTAATGCTATTTTGCCAGTCTTTTGGTTCATGTGAAAGGGAGGAGATGCCGCTTTAAACAGAGGAACAGGAGAAGCGTAATGAACTGACGCCAAACGAGAGAGGGGACAACTGAAAAACAAGGGCAGAAGTGGGTAGCGGAATTTGGGGGTGGGGGGTTAGTTGCTCAGCAACAATTCTGTTGCCGTTTCCACATCCCAGGATTTAGATGACAAGGCCACTATTACTGCATTCTGTGAAACAGAAAAAAATAACTGTGTTAGATTCATACATGCACTGTTAAAATGATCGTGTTCAAGGTGGTGTCTTTACCTATGTCCTTTCACGTACAATTCCGCAATCTGAGGATCCATTGCAAAAGCAGCTAAACTTTGCTTTGTGTGACATAATATTTCTGGTTTAAAATGAAGTGTGGAAGAAGCATACATAAATGATGGTAATAATAGGAAATAATTTCTATGAATCTGAGCAGCGTAATAGTTACCGCTGTCTTTGGACATTTATAGAGGCCACTTCTTAGGATCACTAGTTCCTTTGTATCTACAGTGTATTGGTGGCAATGGTCAGTGTTGGTGAATGTTCTGGTGGTTAGGGTTGAAGGGAGTCCTCTTACTTTGTCAAAGCCCATGGCACAGAGTTTGTCAATCTTGCGTGTGTATTCGGCGTTGGAGGCAGGAGCGCCCGCGTAGGCGTGAGCCCAGAGCCCAGCCGTCTGCTTAAACATCTCACAGTCCTGCTTGTACTGCACGCACACACACACGCACACACACACACACACACACACACAGAGATAACCCTTCTGCTTAGCCAGGCAGCCCTTACATGCACACAAGTCTTCATTTGCTCTCGGCTGTGAGGCATATTTCTCTCACTGGGCTCAAGTCACTTGGACACCCCACTGTACCTAACCACGTTTCTGAGGTTCCTCATACCTGATTGGCTACCACTGCGTCCTGTGGGTCATCTGGTTCTGCAGCTGCCAGAAGGGCTTGGAGAGAGAGAAGGACTGTCCGCAATGTCATCGCAGCCGCCCTGCAACATAAAGACACTTAGCACTTAGCTGCAGGTGTGGTTCAGTACATGTGCTGCCTGGGTACTGAATCCGCCTCCTTAGCAGTGTAAGCAGTGCTGCGCCACTACATCTCATGGTTATTCAGTAATAATTCACTAATCCTGTGGGGCCAGGCTGAGGTGTAACAGCCTACTCCCTTCAGCATTTTCCTGTGCTTTTGGCAAGAGGTACTGAATTCTTCTCAGCCGGGCCCTCTACCTTTAAGAGGTGTTTAGGTTTTGACATACACACACAATAACCCAAAAACATCACAGCCACTCTGTCACATGCCACTCTGTTACATACTTACCACTGGTCTTTCAGGATGTCCAAGCAAATAGCTCCAGTCACCGAGCTGATGTTAGGGTGCCAAATCTTTGTGATGAAACGCACCTGATAGACAAAATGGCCAAAAGGAAAAGGGGGCATTTAAAACCTGTAGACAATTGCATACACCACAATTCAAAACAACATGTATGACAGGCTGTTCATTTGCCTCTGTCCCACAGTGTTTACGTGCCATGAATAGAACACAGCAAGGACTACCCACCACACCAAACCATCCCTTCACTAGCAGTATACATTACCTTTGGAGGGTTGAATGGATATGTCTCTGGGATCTTTATCTCAAGCTGATATCGCCCACCTAGGTTTGACAACATCAACAGGACATCAGTAAGAAACATTACATCTGGTATAGATAGTCTGTAAGCCGAACATATAACCAACAGCATAAACACTAACTCATATACGCACAATAATGGAAGTTACACAGGTATGAATGCGCACGAATTTGTCTACCTTCATAGGGTGTATCTGGTGGTCCAGCGATTTCCCCACGCAGCTCTGTAAAGTTTTCGTCCACAAGGTCTACTCTTATCTGATTTTTACTCGTCTGTTGGAAATGTGAATAGAGAAAAACAGAGAGCATGAAGGAGGATACACCACAGAAACACAAGAGTTATGTGCTGGAACTCAAACTTGCCTATACGCTTATTAGCTAAACTCAGAGTCTAAATTGATTGACAATGTCAATTTCAAGGTTACCTGCACCACTAAACTGACACATTCAGGGATGAAGCTACTTGTGGCTACACAAATAATAAAAGTCAAACCGCTAGCGAGCTAGCTAAGTGCCACAGTGCCCTCAATTTAGCATCTGGTGCTACAATGGTTAGCTGGCGTTGCTGGCATCAGTATTATTTTGTTTCGCTTCAGGAACATACTGTTGTTAATTGCATAAACTCGAATTCGTGTCCGTGGTTGAAAAGACAATCTAAATTATGTTAACTCATCAAACCAGATCACGATTTTAGAGTGAAGTCTGACAGCAATGTTAGATCTCTTAGCAAGCTAGCACCACTGCTAGCAACCCATGACAGTAACACAACATAACCTACGACAGATGACATAAGTTAGCGTCGGTTAGCCCTAGCAGTATCCACGACAGATGAACTACGACACGACAGCATTGGCGGATTTGCTGAGCGTATTTACTGGTTTGTATTTCCACACGGCATGCCACCCAGATGTTCGGTTATTTGTATCTGTTATCTTTTGACACAATTTGCCTCGCTGTCTAAACCCAGAGAAGATGACTTGCTAACTTCCTGTGTGGGCCTTGCTTCACACATTCCCTGCAGTTCATGCTATGCCAACTTGCCTTCTAGCTCGCTAGCTAACTAGCATTATTCTCTAGATGTTTGCATGATATTGTATTCTGTAAAAATAACATTACACTTTGAACATGTTTTACGAAACACTTCCGTATTTACTTCAAATGACATATAATGACAAACCTCTTCGCTTTTAAGAACTTCCTTGAACTCCCTTTTAATTCTTTGAACTGCGATGTTAGCCATGGCTTTGCCGTGTCCTGGTCGGGCCGCAGCGGCAGCTACACTCTCTCTGCCTCACTTTCGGGATCCCCCTCTATCGCTCTCTTTCGTTCGCTCTTCTCTTTCAGCCTTTTTCCCCTAAAATAGTATACCCTGTAAACAAATGGCAACCCCCCTATGCGTGCACACAATGCAAGTCTGGAAAAATGATGGGTTATTATCAGCAACATAGAACTAGAACATTTCCCTGAATGTTAAGCGACTTGCTCTATGGAAAGCTTGTATTGTCCAGAAAATGTTGAAATGATTAACAGCAGTTGGCAAGGTTCGTGTCATGTGATGAAGTGGCCGACAGTACACAATGTTGGATGTAAAATATGCCCATTTTATTCGGCTTGATACACAAATAGGCGTAAAATGTTAAATAACACATTTTCTGCTGACTTCACCAGCGAAAGTATTGTATTGACTCGTCTTCAACTATGAGCAACCCTCCTTCACCTAGATTTGTTATTCCCCACCAAAAGTTGTCAGTAGCTATAGCCAATCTTCAGACAAGACTTGCAGAACTCTCAAGGTTAGGTCTAAATCTCACCAATAATGAACTGTCTTCTGTATAAAATTGTGTGATCATGACATGATGCGTGAGGCCTGTTTTAAATATGTGAAATTAAAGGCTTTTTAAGGCCTAAACCCTCATGAATGCCTCAATTTCTTTAGAGCATTTTTCAACATGCGACTGAAATAGCCCATTGAATTTACTTGAAACGTATAGGCTACTTCAATAGTTGTGTTTTAGCTGGGACCTTACTTAAATTCAGATGCTGCACATAATCGTTGTCCTGCTTGTTGGATAGGAAAGGCATATACCCCTGTCTAGAAAGTCTCTCAGTTTAAGTATGTCAGAGTGAAAGCCTTGGGGTTCAGAGAATTGTCCATATAGGCCTGAAAAAAAAAAAGATTAACTCGAAAAAAAATGTTTATTATTTATAAATATTCACAGTGCTAAAGCCTCCATCATTCTGAAAAGAGATTTGATCACCAAAAGTCAGATCTGGCCCCTCAACCAAATTGGCAATCGGGGCCTTGATCAGACCAATGATCATTACATGAAGAAGTCATATTCTTGGGAGCCAAAAAACCTAAACCATCTCCAACCTAAGAACTCAAATTCTCTGTCTGAAAGACTGAACTATTTGGACACAATTCTCACCAATGTGTGGATTAGACACATTTGGGAAAAATCACAATTCACATGACAAATGCACTATTTATCTGGCAGTCTACATTCTCGAATCTCCAGGTAGAAAACAACAGGTTGTAGGCCTATGCATAGTTTGGTTAAGTGGGACAGTGTGCAGTGACAGCCTGTTCTCCTTAAGTGATGAAAATATGCTTTCACTTGCACTACCAGCAGTGATTATGTGCAGATTGTGCACTAAATATATACCTCATCATTTAGATAAAGGGTTATGCAGGGGCTCACATAGCCTAACAGTGCAGGTTGATTAACACTTTTACGCACATTTGATATTCAGTTTAAGAGTGTCAACACAGAAATTTCAACACAGATTTCTGAGTAATAATTTGACTATTCCGAAAAAGTGCAATATGTGTTCATGTCTCCAAGTGTGATATCCAGACGGCCTTATATCCAGCTGTGCTCCAGCCTAGCAGCCATGTGGAAAGGACAGTTATCTCCTTTTAAATACAATATTCTACTAGGACCAAGAACACAAGATTATGCATTGACATTCTTTGCCCCCCGTAAATAGACCTAACACTGCCCAGAAAAGGAGGCTACATCTGCTGTGTAACTGCGTCTGTTGATTGTGTCATCGTTGGTTTGATGCAGGTTTGATGCAATCATCGGATTGTATTTCCTCATGTTAATTCAGTGCCAGGTAAACAGTACGCTGATTGGATAGCCCAGCACAACGAGAAACCGGCTTGACGTCCCATAAATCAAACTCTCGCGCGAGCCATCGACGTGGCTGATTCGTGTCAAAAACAAAACAAACCAGCTGTCGCCCTAGATGTGGGGAAGAAGTGGCCGCCTGATTCCCTTTTGTAGTTCTATTGGTTTTTTTGTTGTTGTTCTGCCGTTTCATAGCCATTTTACCTCACTCAATAAATCGGGCGCCGTGTCGGTACGACATATCCGTCAAAGCCAAGTAAGTTGCATAGTCGAATGACCCTTGAATTTCAGTGTCTTCCTCTGTTTTTCGGATCTAGACTGGCTAAGCTAATGTTTTCGGAATGTCATAATGGGCTAATATGTGAGTCCGAAAGGATTTGGCCAAATAAATGAATGAATGCGTCTCAGTCAGTTTTGACTCCTGGGGGTGTCTGCTTGCCGACTTTTTGTGACTTTAAAGACAATTTTGCCAATATGCATTAAAAAAGTTGCGTGCAGCTTATCTTGGTGAGGATGCAGTGGTATTCTAGGTATGTGGTTAGCGGGGAGAAAGACAACTGTGGAAAAAAGAAGCCTGTGTTAGAAGTAACATATTCAGAGAATCAGATTCTATTTAAACTCGATGTGAAAACGGATTGTTGACATGAGCATCCGGGTTGACTTCCTTGATCTAGGCCTGACTCACAGAAGCGCGTATTTGCATACAGTGCAACACCATTAACAAACCCTCTTGTCCTAGCACCACAGCAGTTCAGTTCAGTTTATACTGTACTTTGTCCTAAAAATGACAAGCACCATCAAGTAGTAGACTAAGTAAACTTTTTGCAGTTATGTGTATATCAGCTAGAGGCTGGTTTAGCATATTTGACATGTGCTTAATCGTCTGCAAAGTGAAATTAAGCAGGCATTACGTAGGCATATATGACTTAATAGCGAAGTTATAATAACTCTTGCTACAGTGGTCTGTATAATGTGTAACACTTTCCTCTGCCTGTCGTTGACATTCCTTTGTTAAAACTGTGTGTGTGTGTGTGTGTGTGTGTGTGTGTGTGTGTGTGTGTGTGTGTGTGTGTGTGTGTGTGTGTGTGTGTGTGTGTGTGTGTGTGTGTGTGTGTGTGTGTGTTTCATGAAGATATGGCAGAGGAGCCGTGTGACCCCTGTGCATGCATCTGCTCTCATGAACATGCCATGAGGAGATTGATCAACCTGGTGAGTTTTTTTGCTTCTCTTCCCAACATGTCTGTTGGAGTTTCTGCATATTGGTCTTTCGGATCTCCTCAGGAGTCTTAAAATGAGTAAAAGGTCTGCACACTTGCTCTCACTTGGTTTAGTGAGAGCAAGTGTGCGGACCTTTTCCTTACTTTTTCTTCTTTACTTTTTGGCTCCTGCATCTTTGTTTGGAAGTGCGCACTTTTTTCAACTAAATACCTCCTCAGGAGTCTTTCCAGAGTATTGGTCAGAAAGATGTTGGTTTTGTAATTGTAGAATAGTACTGGCTGTACATGCCATTGTACCATTTACATATGTGCATGTTGCTTAAAGCTTTTTTGCACCTGTGTAAACATTTCTTGTGGAAGTTGCTGAAGTCCATTTACCTTTTGTTTGTTTGGTTGATATTACTGTCTTAATCAACAGGGGGAGCCAGTGTTAAGCTCTCTAAGTTCAAATCTAGGAAAGCAACGGGACATGGTTTGGGGTTAGTTATGATGGCCACAGATGGAATAATGTGGGAGAGTTGTAAATTACATATGAATTTAATAATAAAGCTGTAAATCACATGTTTCATGTAAAACAAAGTCCTTTTGTAAGAGTTTTGTTTGTAATAACAAGAATGCAATTGAAAGGCATGCTTGCTTGTGATGTGTTGCAGCTGCGGCAGTCCCAGTCCTATTGCACCGACACTGAGTGCCTACAGGAGGGTAGGTTATCTTCTGTAGGAATCCCAAAGAAAGCATTCACACTTTCACTTGTAGACTGCACAGGGTGCCTACAGGAGGGTAGGTTGTCTACTGTAGGAATCCCAAAGAAAGCATTCACACTTTCACTTGTACACTGCACAGAGTGCCTACAGGAGGGTAGGTTATCTACTGTAGGAATCCCAAAGAAAGCATTCACACTTTCACTTGTACACTGCACAGAGTGCCTACAGGAGGGTAGGTTATCTACTGTAGGAATCCCAAAGAAAGCATTCACACTTTCACTTGTAGACTGCACAGGGTGCCTACAGGAGGGTAGGTTGTCTACTGTAGGAATCCCAAAGAAAGCATTCACACTTTCACTTGTAGACTGCACAGAGTGCCTACATGAGGGTAGGTTATCTACTGTAGGAATCCCAAAGAAAGCATTCACACTTTCACTTGTAGACTGCACAGAGTGCCTACAGGAGGGTAGGTTATCTACTGTAGGAATCCCAAAGAAAGCATTCACACTTTCACTTGTAGACTGCACAGAGTGCCTACAGGAGGGTAGGTCATCTACTGTAGGAATCCCAAAAGCATTCACACTTTCACTTGTAGACTGCACAGTGCCTACAGGAGGGTAGGTCATCTACTGTAGGAATCCCAAAAGCATTCACACTTTCACTTGTAGACTGCACAGAGTGCCTACAGGAGGGTAGGTCATCTACTGTAGGAATCCCAAAGAAAGCATTCACACTTTCACTTGTAGACTGCACAGAGTGCCTACAGGAGGGTAGGTCATCTACTGTAGGAATCCCAAAGAAAGCATTCACACTTTCACTTGTACACTGCACAGAGTGCCTACAAGAGGGTAGGTTATCTACTTTTGGAATCCCAAAGAAAGCATTCACACTTGCACTTGTAGACTGCTTCTAACGAGTACAAGTAAAAAGCATAGACAGATTATGATAATACCCATGTGCTTGAGTGTTAAAATGGTGATACGCACACATCTCAAGTCATCCACTCAATTGATTTTACAAAACATACCTTAATCATAGTATCAGCAATCACACCACTCATTAGCTAGTCGTAGTTGATAATAGTTGGAGATATTCATAATAGTTTTGGTGAATGAATGTGTAATTTGTGAGTGATTTCATGATCTATTCTCTGATTCATAAGCGATTTGTAAACTTCATTTCCTGTGTGTAGTCCCTGGTCCCAACTCCTCAGCTGGAGATGATTTCACCGTGCCGATGATCATTATGGGGTGGATGGTGCTGGCCGTGATCCTCTTCCTGCTCCGCCCCCGGAGTATGAGGGGTGGCCATGCCGTTAAGCCACGCGGCCCCCACCATGTAAGTCACATGACCACACATTCTGAGCTGTTTTCATCCTCAGCATTTAGGTTGAGTTGGTTAACTGATTCTGATTGGCTGTATTCCTCTTTGGTAGACTGAGAGCAGGGACCCACCTGCCCCTCCTTTGGATTAATCGCTATGGTGACAGGAATTCTACCACTGGCCAAGGACCTGAGCTGTGTGACCTCTGACCTCGAGCAGTCATCAGTCCCTCTTTAACACTTAACTTTGACCTTTCATAACGGTTCCTCCACTCTACTGTGGCTTCATATTGTCCTCTGCAGCCCTGCAGGTGACTGCATTTTTTTTAGACTATCTACTGTGTGTGCGTGTGTGTGCGTGCGTGTGTGTGCGTGCGTGCGTGCGTGTGTGTGTGTACAGTATGTGAGAGAGAGAAAGAGTGTGTGTGTGTGTGTACAGTATGTGAGAGAGAGAGAAAGTGTGTGTGTGTGTGTGTGTGTGTGAGAGAGAGAGAGAGAGAGAGAGAGAGAGTGTGTATGTGTATGTTTGGGTGGGGGTGGGTGTGGGGGTGTGCGTGCATGCGTGCATGCGTGTGTGAGAGAGCGAGAGAGAGAGAGAGAGAGAGAGAGACAGAGGGTCCTTCACATTCCTTTCTTATGTCAAACAGGGTGACTTTGGGGTTCTTGTAAAGTTTTGACTGGAAAAACGTCTCCCAGGCCGACCACTCAGCTCCCACACCCTTCCAAGCAACTTAATGTTTTCCAGATGTTTGGAATGAGTCAGGGGTGTGATGACGTCTTACTCGTCTTACTTCAACACTGTGGGTTACAAGTTAGAGTGAGTTTTGGTGTTACAAAGAACATGATTACTCACTAATTAAAAAATGTGTGTGTGTTTGTGTGTGTATGTGTGTGTGTGTGTGCGTGTGTGTGTGTGTGTGCGCGCTTGTACGCTAGCTTTTTTGAGAGATGTGCAATCTGTGACGGTGTTCTGGATGGTGAATATGTTATGACCATTGGCTCATTCATGTCTTAGTGACTCCCACAACGTCAGATGACTGTGGAGCTTCATCTTCAGTTACAAATTATAGAGAAATCATTTCATTATTCAGATTGTTAGGCCTACTGTTGATTGTTTTTTTTATTGTGCGGTTTAACCGTGATTGTTATACAGCTAGACAACAATTGTTATACTGCAAGACAAAACACTGTATTCATATCACAGAAAGGGCTTGTACTATGCACTTTTTCTTATCTCTAATAAAAACATTACAACGGGTACTGGGATAAAGTGCGTTTGTATGAAGTCAAATGGAGCCAATTTAGGGGTGTTCCGAGAACCCCTCCCTGTTCTTTTACGTCATGCTGACGTCTCGCGCATTCATTGGCATAAGGTTGGCTTTCCCCACATACCGGAAAAGATCGTATGGAAGGGGTGTGCGTGAAGATAAAGTTGACAGTAGTTGCCTAATATTTTACAGTTCAGGATCAGCCTGACTAGCGATAAGAACCATACAGACGAAAAGTTGGTGACCCGCCGAACATCGTGGTCAGTTTGACATCTTCTCCCGGGCTAACGTTAGTTTCCAAGCACGGTAAGTGTTGCGGCTGATTTGTAACAGTTTGATCATCAGCATTGATAGCTACGAATATCCGTTGATAATGTGTCTGTCACTCGATAAGAAATACAACTTAACTTGTCTATAGTGTTATTTGGTGATCTGTAAACACAGGAGGATACAACGTAACGTTATCCTGACCTGAACTGACACACTAGCTACGTAGCGGATTTAACGTTGAGGAAAGCTGGCGGAATACAAAGTAACTCTGCCGGAGCGTCATGTGCGTCCCTGATTTAGTTTGTATGGAATTAGTAATCAGATGTATTAAATGGTCTATTTGAAATGAATTGGTCCTCAGATGTTTGAAATAAAGAAGATATGCTGTATTGGGGCTGGATATGTTGGAGGGCCCACTTGCAGCGTGATCGCTCAAATGTGTCCCAAAATCCGCGTCACGGTGGTGGACGTCAATGAATCTCGAATCAAAGCCTGGAACTCGGATGTACTACCTATTTACGAGGTAGGTATGGCTGCATACACACCAATTCACGCATGTACAGCTCTTGGCAAGGTTTACTTATGTGCGTGTCTTGCGAGTTTTAAGATGTAGCCTAGCAAATAAGTCCAAGGCTATGTCACTCAAGTCAAATTGTGTAGTCTTGCATGCTCTCTCTGTACTGACTGAAGTATGTCTGGTCTCTGTGTGTCTTTATAGCCAGGCCTCAGTGATGTGGTTTTCTCCTGTAGAGGTAAAAATCTCTTCTTCTCTACCGACGTTGATTCTGCCATCAAAGACGCAGACCTGGTGTTCATCTCTGTAAGTCATACATGTAGCAGATATCTTGAATTTCCCCTTGTTCTTGAATTTCCCCTTGGGGATCAATATAGTATCTATCTATCTATCTATCTAGATACCTGCTTAAAAACAATACCAGAGTGGCCCATTTATTGCAGACAAAATTACAAGTGTGACTTTGCCAGTATGTAGTAGTAGCATTGAACTTTATTGTAGAAAACCGTCTCCTCTTCATCCATAGAAGAATTATGTTGTGATTTTTAAGGGACATGCTCAGGTATGGTTACCTCCCTAAAGATAGTTGACATTGCTGACCTTTTAATCCCTTTGTGTCCCAGGTGAACACGCCCACTAAGACGTACGGCATGGGGAAAGGCCGCGCTGCGGACCTCAAGTTCATTGAGGCTTGTGCTCGGCGCATCGTGGAGATGTCTGATGGTTACAAAATTGTCACAGAGAAAAGCACTGTGCCTGTCCGCGCAGCTGAGAGCATCCGCAGAATATTTGATGCCAACACCAAACCCAGTCTCAACCTACAGGTGTGTGTCTGTGTCTGTGTTGGTGTTAGTGTTAGTGTTGGTGTGTTTACGAACTTCTGGTCATTCTGTCGCTTCTCTGGCTGTCCAGGTGCTGTCTAACCCAGAGTTTCTTGCGGAGGGGACAGCCGTACGGGACCTGAAACAGCCAGACCGTGTGCTGATTGGTGGAGATGAAACACCAGAGGGGCAAAGGGCCATCCGGGCATTGTGTGCCGTTTATGAGAACTGGGTCCCCAAAGAGCGCATCATCACCACAAACACCTGGTCATCTGAACTCTCCAAACTGGTGCGGATGCATGGACACCCCCACACCCATACTGAACTATATCAATACAGATATGGGGCTCCATCTCAGCCTGCCAGTCTTATCACCCCCACACCCATACTGAACTATATCAATACAGATATGGGGCTCCATCTCAGCCTGCCAGTCTTATCACCCCCACACCCGTACTATAACACATCAATACAGATATGGGGCTCCATCTCAGCCTGCCAGTCTATCTTGAATGATGTTGATTCCTGTGTTTTTTTTCCTCTCGTGTCGGAAGGCTGCGAATGCATTCCTTGCTCAGCGCATCAGCAGCATCAACTCCATCTCAGCACTGTGTGAGGCCACTGGAGCGGATGTGGAGGAGGTGGCCAAAGCCATCGGCATGGACCAGCGCATCGGCAGCAAGTTTCTGAAAGCCAGTGTGGGTGAGTACGGCTGTGTGACTGATGGCCTAAGAGAGTCTGACTCTGTAGTGGTACCGCTGTGTGACTGATGGCCTAAGAGAGTCTGACTCTGTAGTGGTACGGCTCTGTGTCTGAGCTCTGAATTGGGTTCTGTTGAGAGTCAGAGGCCCCGAAGGTAAAGTCTTGTTTTTGTTTGTTACAGGATTTGGAGGGAGTTGTTTCAAGAAAGATGTGCTGAACTTGGTATATCTTTGTGAAGCTTTGAACCTACCTGAGGTTGCATCATATTGGCAACAGGTGTGAACACACTCACTCACTCACTCACTCAGTCACTTAATATATGTAGAGATTGTGCTCCATTCAAAATTCTTCATCAGCTTTGTAAGTCAGGCGACACTGTTACAAAGGACTGATTGTTCCAGTCTCACAGACACTTAACTCTCTTTTAACTGCAGTCCTCCAGGATGAATGATTCAATGACTAGGGTGTGGTGTTTGGTGTTAATTCAAGTAGACCCTTCCCTCTGAGTCCATGTCAGGACAAAAGACAAACCCATGAAACACAAGGATTAGCAAAATTATGAAATACATAGGTCCTTCAAAGCTCGTTGCTATTTCAAACAGTAGTTTGTGATTTTAAAATGTAAAATGTTTGCTAAAGCCATTGGTCATATTGTCATCACAATGCACGAGCAAAACACCTTTGACCATTTCAACTCCAGATGGGTTGCATGTGTTCACTGTCAGGGTAGACTTTAAATAGGGATAGTAGAATATCAGAAAACTAAATTAAAGTGATTAAGTGATAGGACACTTATTGGTACCTCTTGAAATCATTCATGCCAGCAAAAGGCCCACTCAGAGGAACCTGATGTCCCCTTTTGGGGAAGCAAGCGTACTGCAGAGCTAGATAAGAGGGCCCATACCCTGCTCTTCTCCATGCCTACCATAACCCAGTAGTTAGCCTATTGCTCTTTTTGAGCTTGTATAGTCTTGCATAATACTGTTTGACTCTCTCTCACATGCGGGTGTGTTACTTCCTCACATCTTGCAGGTAATCGACATGAATGAATACCAGAGGAGAAGATTCGCTAGCAGGATCATTGACTGTCTGTTCAACACAGTGACAGGCAAAAAGATCGCCCTGCTTGGCTTCTCCTTCAAAAAGGACACAGGAGATACCAGGTACGTGCCTAGTCATGCCTACCTATCAGAATGAACTTGCCCTGTGTGACAGATTTTTCTCTGACATGCTATTTGGTTTGGTGTGTTTGATCATAAGAAGCTAATCAGTCTAACATTTCACCTTGTAATCATTGACCTATCTCCCTTCTAACTGAACACTCACACCAACCTTTCATCTCTCTCTCTCTCTCTCTCTCTCACACATACACACACGTGTGCATTTGAGCCTCAGAGAATCAAAAGTGCATAGTCATGTACTCATGTATGGAGTATCTGGAGGGGGCATTTAAAAGTGTGGACATTTGTTAAGTTGTAAAAGTTGCAGAACTCTCCTTGTGTTGGGAGATGGAGCCTGTTTGTTATTGCTCAGATGAAAAGAAAGGTCTTAGGCTGCATAGTAATCCAGTACCTATCATTCTACTATGCATAAACTATTCTCTGCATTTACCAGCCAGACTAAGAATCACAGGCACAGATCAATTACACCGAATGACATACGGAACAGTCAATGACCTTGACTGCGACTTCCAACATGATAAAACATTTAAGCTTTTAAGAGCATTTCTAACAACAAATTAAAAACCACAATAAGTGCATCAATGAGTGCAATTGTCTGTAGTAGTGCTATGAAAGGAGATGTTCCCTGAAGAGCTGGGTTTTCAGACATTTTTTGAAGATGGCTGGGGATCTCCCTACTCTAGTAGGAGCAGGTAGTGCGTTCTATCAACGAGGGACGACAGATGAGAAGTTTGGATTGGCCTGAGTGTGCTGGCGGAAGAGCTAGATGTTGCTCAGCCGAGGAGCTTAGCGGTCGTGTGGTGTGAGGGTATGAGGGCATGAGGGTATGAGGGCATTCAAATAATGCTCTACATGCAAATAATGTTGTCACTGTGTATGTTTCTGCTAACAGGGAGTCCTCCAGTATCCACATCTCTACATATCTTATGGACGAGGGAGCGAAACTGCACATCTATGACCCCAAAGTACTCAAGGAGCAGATTATACTGGACCTGTCAGGAGACAAGCCAGAGAGAGGTGTGTGTGCTGTATGTTGGTGTGTGTGGAGGAGCTATACTGCACTGATAGCCAGAGAGAGGTGTGTGTGCTGTATGTTGGTGTGTGTGGAGGAGCTATACTGCACTGATAGCCAGAGAGAGGTGCGTGTGCTGTATGTTGGTGTGTGTGTGGAGGAGCTACAGTATACTGCACTGATAGCCAGAGAGAGGTGTGTGTGCTGTATGTTGGTGTGTGTGGAGGAGCTATACTGCACTGATAGCCAGAGAGAGGTGTGTGTGCTGTATGTTGGTGTGTGTGGAGGAGCTATACTGCACTGATAGCCAGATAAACATCTGTGCTGTATGTTGCGAGGGCTGAGAAGCAAGTGACATTTCACCAACTTTACAGGAGAGCCAAAACAACTCTAACGGCTTCTGTATGTTCACAGTTAAGACCTTTGGTTTTTGTTCAATAACTTTATATAATTTTGTCAGTTAGAAAGAGCTGAAGAGCTTTCAGGTGATGTATATAACTCAGTTTTGACCAAAATGTCACTTCTGCCCTCTTGCTTTGTGTGGAGGAGCTATACTGCACTGATAGCCAGAGCTGGTGACATTATTCAATAGTTTAATCAGAGAGGGTTGTAGTGGAGTTGAATAGAAATAGTAATCAACGCTCTTTGGTTTAATGTGTCTACAGTATCTGAGCTGGTTACCGTGACGACGGACCCCTATGATGCGTGTGCAGGAGCCCATGCTCTGGTCATCTGTACGGAGTGGGACATGTTCAAGGTAACCCCCCCCCCCCCTCCCCTCCCCCTCACTGCTCTCACGACCATATTACACAACACACAATATGGGACATGTCTGAAAATGTTGCTGATGGTGTGCTTTGCAGGAGCTGGACTATGAGAAGATCTATAAGCGAATGCTAAAGCCAGCATTCCTATTTGATGGACGCAGAGTCTTGGATCACCTGCACCCTCGACTCCAGAACCTTGGCTTCCAGGTACAGGCTCACACCCACACACATGGCTACAACTCCTGAGTGACTGAACAGGCCATTCTGCCAATTTATCCTTTGTAATTGTACAATACATATTTCTTTTACACATGCCTTTTCTGCTGTAGCGTAGATTACCGTTGGACAGTTTAATCTCTAATAACACCTGTCTGTTAAGATGCTTCTTCTCAATTGTTCAGTGAACTGGCTGAACCAGAAAAATGTCATTCTCTTCTATACAAGCCCATCCTCCAGGGTATACACGCTCTGTTTTATTCACACACACCTTACACAAAGGCTTACAAGGGCACGGTGCAAGACCCTATCCACACCCAGACCATATTGTGTGATTGAACCATAGGTATGTTGGAGTAGACAGGCAACAAACATGATTTGATAACTGCTGTGTCATACTTGCCATACAAAGCTGATATATCTGCCCAAATTTGACAGATTACTGGTGTTGACAGTAATGCTACAGTTTGGTAGCCTGGTTATCACCAGACCAAATTGAGATTGTGAGTGGGTCTGGAAAGCAGTGAAATTACGCTTAAATTGGTGCATTAAACTCTTAAGTTAAGCTTAAGCTTAAGTTTAGGTGGTGTTGAATATTGCCATATCTGTCATCATGTAAAGCCCGTCCTATGCCAGATACACGTTAAGGGATTAGTGCCTGGAGTTTTGGAACATTTGAAATGGAGCCGTTTCTGATACTAGTTACTTCGCCCTCTCCCTCCCTAGCCACTGCCACTCTGTGTGTTCACGCGGAAGGTCCTTCATCTTTAGGGTCATCTGAAAACAATTGCTGTTAAGTGGTAGTGTGTTTTAAACCCTCCAATGCCGAGTAAACACTAATGGGTAGGGCTGCATGATTTGGGGAAAATATCTGACCTGATTGTCATTTTTCTGAAAGATATTGCGATTTGCGGTGTTACTTTTGAATATTAATGAGTTGTGTCTTTAGTCTGTGCCACCCCTGATTGGTGAGCATGCCCAGTGCAGAGCACAAGGAGCACAGCGCCTCTGATCGTCCGGGAAGCTCACCAGTCCTGATGTCTGTGCCCCTCACGCAGAGTGCACACCCAGTAACCGCAAGGGACATAGTCAAAGAGGATGACATGGATACAACAGTCAGAAATTGTGCACAATTATGTGTGGCTTTTGCGTTTAGGTAACTGCGCTGGTTCACATTCCGATGTCGATTGTGATAATTGTGCAGTCCTAATCGAGGGTGTGTCATTAACGCTATGCATCAGGTAGAATGCTACACACACAGGTTAGTTCTGTGTGAGTACACCTGTGAACAAATCCATGGTCCCAAAGCCATGATTCCCACCGAGGCCGGAGTGGGAAGGGACTAGTTTAGGAAAGGCCCAGCCCAGGGTGTCAATAGCCTTCTTGCCTGAATTCAGATTTACTAACAGGTTCGTTTGGGTTCTCTCAGGCTAACGATTTGGAGGCTTATCCAATGCAACATAGAGGCCTACGCTCAGGGATGTGTGTCAAACTGCAGAATGCAGGTCATCATTGGTTGGATAAAGGATACTGTGTTCCCTGGCGAATGACTGCTTCAGTGATTCGTTTAATCTGTGATGCAATTAAGTTCTACTCACTAATCTGACCATCTCTATGTTCATCAAATATTCTGCCTCACCAATCTTTCTTTGCGCCTTTGTGTGTGTGTGTGTGTAGATTGAGACCATTGGGAAAAAAGTAACACCAGCCCGGATTCCATTCACTCCTCCTGTTGGAATGGCACGCATCACCCTCAATGAACCCCCTGCAAAGAAGGCCAAAGTCTAACATGCTCTACCTCAAGCTGGTTGAACTCCCTTGGAGATGCACACAACTGTATTACAGCTGTTGACTCAAATCTTCTGTATAGCTGTACATAAACACACCAGCTAAAGACTCTGAATACCTCTGGTTAATCATCTCACAGCTTCCAATTGGTATGTGGCGACAGATTTCTAGAGGCCACTGAAAAACTGATTTTTATCACCAGCCTGATCAGTTGGTGTTAGTTAATTATCACATCACTATTCATAAGGAATAGAAACCATGTGTTACGTGTCTGACAATGTGGTTTCTTTTATTATGTCACTTTAGTCAGAAGCCAGTCAGTCTGCTCTAGTCTAACGGTCACATTGTGGATGTTACGGAACTACAACTGATCACATAGAACTAACCACGATGTCTGTCTTGTTCGAGAACACTGACATATTGTGAGTGGATGTGTTTTTGTTCTTTTTTTAACAAAATCTTTTATATGGTATGAATTTTGTGAAAATACACAAATGATTGTAATACTGGACCAATCAGATGAGACATTAAACATGTTGCAGCTTTACTTTTTTGCTCTTAAGTTTATTTTATTCATGTCCGTATTCCAGTGTGGTTATAAAATGTACTTACATGTATTCATATATTTGTACTTTTATACAAACTCTTCATTAAGTAGTGTGAGTTACACTGATCATGTCATACTCTCACTATGAGAGTGTTTGTTCAACGTCAGCTAAACGTTCTGTAAATGAAACCTGTATCCTCTGAAGGTCTTCACAGTGACACGAGCCTGTGTCTGTCTTGCTTCCCCTCCTTTGGTCCTTTCTATTCCCCAAGATTATGCATGTGTGTGTGTGTGCGCGTAAGCAGCTGTAGTGGATACTAGATAGAGGTGGACTGAACAGGGGATGGCAGGACATCTGACCGAGTGTGGAACAAGACAGCCACTTCACTCTGATGTGGCAACCTTCCTCTTTTCTAGAAGATTCTTCAGGAAGAATTCACCTAGAATATGGATTTATATGTTATGTTATGAATTACAACAAGCGTTCATTTTTGGTTGGTTTATGGCAGGGGTTTGACATCATTAGAGAAATTCAAGGTTGAGTTAAAGAAGTCCTAATAACCATAATCAAGGTGCTTTTGCTTCCTACCTGCTTTATATGAAGAACGCACAAGCGGACCACTGGCTGTGTAGACAAAGCCCATCTCCTTCCCAACCGTCTCCCAGTGAGCAAAGCGCTCTGGAGTGACATACTCCTGTACCTGTGTACACACACACACACACACACAATGTAATTATAGCTTCATCACGTCTCAGGTAAATGCACACATGTAGATGACAAGGCTTTGTTTGAAGCTGAGACCAAGACTGACCTTCAGGTGACGTTTAGTTGGCTGCATATACTGACCCAGAGTCAGACAATCTACTCCACTGTCGCGCAACTCTGAAACAATCGTAAACACATTACACACACACTGGTTAGATTTTAATAATACAGAGCATGTTTTCCTTCTCCGGTATTACGAAGAATATTGAGATGTCTAAGCTCAGATGCATGATCGTGGTCATAGATCAGCCTATGGTTGCGTTCCTTCTGTTCCCTCTACCTTTCATGGTTGCGGATATCTGTGCGTCGGTCTCTCCGAGGCCCAGCATGATGGAGGTCTTGGTGAGGATAGAGGGGTTCACTGCTTTGGCGTGACGCAGGACAGCCAGAGACTGGTCAATGTTGGCCCGAGGGTCACGTACATGCCTTAAGCCAAACGAGGAAGAGGAAGTCTCACACACACACACACACAAAACTGCAAGCTCCAATAGCATTAACACTGATGTTTAGCCATTCAGATGTGTATTTATCATATCCTGTTAAAGCCTAGTAAAAGTGGAGGTAGAAATAAAAATGTGAATTGTTACTTTTGTGACACACGGCAATAACTAATAGTAATCACCAACCACAAGTCAATGTGTGGGCTAGGTTCTGCCCCCTGCTGTTGAGATATCATACTACACCCAAAAACAAAGCAGGACTTTGACCTCATGGACACAGAAGGCCCAAAAAGCGCCCCCTTGTGGAGGCTGAGTGTTGTCCTGTTGTAGCAGAAATGACATCATTTTATTCAAAGGAAAAAGAAACAAAAAAATAAAAGTCCCTATTTTCTTACACTTGTACGCCCTGTGGGTATGAACATACACCGTGTCTAAAGTAGGCCATGCTGACAATTCCTACAAGTGGCTCATTCAATAGCAAATTTAAATGCACTTTCAGCTCTGTAGCTTTCATACAATAACATGTACTCATGACCAAAGGATGAGCACACAAGGCTCTGTGTATATAGGGTTCATATCATTTGTCTTTTTGTTTCTTCTCCTGCATCACCTCTTAGGCAAGAATAAATAAACAACTTGCAGAGAATATGAACTTACAAAGCCTGATAATGTCATGAACATGGACTCTTCCCACTTACTGGCCCTGATAATGAGGTCATGTTTGACGGCATGAATGAAGACTTATTATAGCCTACAATGAATGAGTGAACAAATCAGGCATGAACTTTTTTTTTTTTTTTTAAGTTTCCATGATAGTTCATGATAATTCCAGCATATAAAAGTCTTTTCTAGGTCTATCTACTGGATTATTGTCACAAATAAATCCCTACGAACTTGTTTGAAACCAAAAGTTGACAGACACGGGAGTGAACTTTTTATCTTGGCAGCTTGGACCAATAATAGCACAATTCCGGCTGAAAACGCTTCCGTGTAGGATACTCCCATTTCCTCGCATATCAGGCCTTCCACCTCCCTCCTCTCTCTCCCCGGTCTAGCCTCCTCTGGCTGCAATAAGATACACAAGACATCCTCAATGATGTCGAGCTTTGACCCATTTCTGGAGCATGAACTGGAGGGCCGAGGAGAGAGAGCGAGAGCAAACAGAGCTTTGAGATGAGCCTTTACTCGTGAGAATAAACTGGGACCATAAAACAGGAATTGATGGATGTGGAGCACTCTAGTCCGTAGAACTGTGGTTTGAGACTAAACTAGTCCTGTTTACTCTGATCAGGTACATCTATGATCTATGAGGGCTTGAGACTAAACTAGAGAATGGTAGCCATGTTAGCTCATAAATCCCCTTACCCTCATTAATAACCAGTGGAGCCAGATAGATTTCTGTGAATTGTAGTCATGTGTGTGTAGTTGTGTGTGTGTGTGTACCTCTGCAGCTCTCGCACTGTAAGCAGGTGTGTGTGTGTGTGTGTGTGTGTGTGTGTATACCTCTGCAGCTCTCGCACTGTAAACATATGTGTGTGTGAGTGTGTGTGTGTGTGTGTGTGTGTGTGTGTGTGTGTGTACATCTGCAGCTCTCGCACTGTAAGCAGGTGTGTGTGTGTGTGTGTGTGTGTGTGTGTGTGTGTGTGTGTGTACATCTGCAGCTCTTGCACTGTAAACATGTGTGTGTGTGTGTGTGTGTGTACCTCTGGAGCTCTCGCACTGTAAACAGGTGTGTGTGTGTGTGTGTGTGTGTGTGTGTGTGTGTGTGTGTGTGGGTGTAGCTCTCTCACTGTAAACAGGTGTGTGTGTGTGTGTGTGTGTGTGTGTGTGTGTGTGTGTGTGTGTGTGTGTACCTCTGCAGCTCCCGCACGGTCTCCACATTGTGGGCGTACACGTCCAGTCCTGACAGGGCCAGCTTCTCCACTGCACTCAAGTCCCCACGGAAATCAGGAGTCAAGCACTCCACCAGCATGCCGGGGCTCCTGCCAGAGCAACACACCACCAGTTCAGAACAATGCAACCAATATAGACCACCTAAACAACAGCACTCTACCAGCATGCCCGGGCTCCTGCCAGAGCAACACACCACCAGTTCAGAATGCAACCAATACCGTCATTTCCCGACTATCAACCGCAGCTTATACATTGATTTTGCTCAATTTCTTCAACTGTAAGGTTAATACAGGGGGCCAGTCAATATGGTGTTAATATGGTTTTGTTTCTTTTAACTTAAAACACTGTCCTGCGGCTTATACTGTACACAATGCGGCTCATATGCGGGAAATTACTGTATAGGCGACCTAACCAACATTTTTATGACTGTTTTGACTACTTCAATTATTCACAAAGTCACCTGGATGACTTCAAAAGGTGCCTCGGGACCTTTGCTTCTTGCATCTACATTCATTCATTACGTTCATTCCTGTACCTAAGAGTGCATATGTGATTTAGCCCTTACCTCTGCTTCAGGTTGATCACTGTTTGGGCGAAATGTGCTGCCCCTCCGTCTGGTATGTCTGTGACACACAAACACAAAATTCACCTTTGAATTACTTGCCTCAGTTCAGAACAGAAAACATATTCTGATCCAGATGTCCCAAACTGCCACTGTGTATGGTGTGGGGGATGATCAAGCAGCACTGCTGAGACTGATGCTACATTTGGATCCATTCCATCAGAATGTACTGGAATGTAAATGATCAGCAAAACAATCCAAAAGCCGTTGGGTTATGGGTAATTCTCCTATCGCCGTGACGTTGTGAAGTTTGATTTACTGTTGCTCTTTGACATGACGTACACGATAAACCACTGACTCCACTGAGTATAATTCCAGTCTACATTTTAGCTAAACCATAGCCGCGTCGACACAAGACCCTTCTCAATTGAAAGTAGGTCTGCAAAAGGTTCATTTTCAGCAGGGGCGTAAGTAGTAGTGAAATCAAACTGAAATTGGTGCGTTAAACTCTTGTCAAAATGTTTCAGAAGTGTAGCAATCTTGTCAAAGACAGTTTTAAATGTATTTCTTAATTCCAAAGAAATCAGGTCTATGCCAGATTAGTGATTGTATTTGTGTGCCCGTGTTTTAGGGACATTGGAAATTGGCTTCAAGTTCGTGTTGATATTCCCAAGCTAAATAAAGCCTATTTTTTTGGCTATCTTTGAAGGACTCCAAGAATTCAGCTTGAGGAGAAGAGCAGGTGAATGCCTCTCTTGTCTTACCATCCCGGTCCACTGAGGTCAAGACGACGTAGTCCAGCCCCCAGGCAGCGATGGCTTTTGCAGTGTTCTCTGGCTCATTGGGGTCCAGTGGGGGAGGCTTCCGTGCCGTTTTCACAGAACAGAAACGGCATCCACGTGTGCATGTGTCCCCCATCAACTAAAGAGAGAGAGAGAGAGAGAGAGAGAGAGAGAGAGAGAGAGAGAGAGAGAGAAAAACTGAGTGAAACAGAGCAACTTAAGAGAAGGAAGTACATCCTCTACATCTAGACATTATTTCTGTGTAATAAGTGCTAACTTTGTATTATCAAGTAGTAGATCAGTCTCCCCACTGTGGCATGCAGTGCGAGTGTATTAGGGGTTGTCCTGTCATATCTTACTGACCATGATGGTGGCAGTAGCCGTAGCATACTCTCCTCCTCCCCAGCACTCTCCAATGTTTGGACATCTCGCCTCCTCACAGACCTGTCACACAACGACACCAAGCAGGTAGTGTAAACACAGAGCACAGGAGGTGTCCTAAAACAACGGCCTCCAAACAAAACTTTATAATCTTTTCACTTGGCAGAGCCGCATTGCTTGTATCCTCCACTGTGTCTTACCGTGTGCAAATTCAGGTCCCTCAGTGTGTTCTTGAGTCGGTTGAAGTTTTTGCCAATAGGGATCTCAGTCTTTAACCAGGGGGGCAGTCGCAGCCTAGTAGACAACCGAATGTTAAAATTACACAAGTGGCATGTATAACAGTCCCAAGTCAGAGGGGTCATCAAGATAATTGACACATTAACAGCAGAGGGGATTCGTCTGAAGGATATGCTGATTCCATGAGGCCTTATCTGGAGAATCCGTGGTCAAGGGTCGAAACACTGTAACAGTTAGACTGATTTGGTGTTCGCTAATGCACAACAGGTCACTGACCTATTGGTTTAAATCTGAAATAGTATCGAAAATACCGTTTTGAAGGCTCAATAAATAATATAAACTAATAATAATAACATAAACTCTCCATTCCTGAACGTTAAAGGCTTGGCTCACCTCTCTCCTTTCTCACGCTTTAAGTTGCCACGGTATTCCTCCCATCGGTTCTTGTCTGACAGATCACCCGAAATGAAGTCTTGCAGATCAGGCCCATCCTCAGCTGACGGTAACTCCTTCTTGCGATCTTTCGGTGAGGGAGACACCTTCGTAGCCGTGCTCAAACCACTGGCGTAAACCTGCAGTCAGTAAAGCAATCAGACCAATTGGAATCACAAGACCTGCTCGTTACATTCAAGTAACCATAGAATGCGAAAACTCTTCGTCCTTTCAGCAGTGTCCAACAGTGTTGAAAATGTCGTCGCCCAGTTGAATACACAGACTGTCAGAATTGCACCCTGCGTAGTTCCTCGGGCAACTGGCCTAAATATTGGCTAAGCATGTTAACGTGCAGCTGACCTGGAGAGTAACGTTAGTTAACGTTGACTTTAGCATTCACGTAACGTAGACATAGTAGACCAGTTGGTCATGAAAATTAAAACACACTGAAGATAAACTTACATGTGAGGCATCGATACATCTGGACTGGAGAAAAAGATGATTACATGTGAAACGACCAGCGACAACACAACTTTGCTTTAACAACGCCATGACTTTAGCCCCAAACCTTCCCTACGTCAATGACAACACGTATCGTCAGTCGATTGCTTCGCCCTGTCAGACTACAATAATGTCAAGATTTTCAAAAGCGTACATTTAGACACATCTGCTATACATAAAACAAATTATATTATGTTATACATATGTTCTCCAAAAACAACTCTAGTATGTCTAAAAAATGTTGGATTAAATGTTTAGGTAATCACTTTGTCTTGCCTGCCGCACAAAGTGACGTAAATAATCGGGGACTCTACATCTGTGTCGTGACGTCCTTCCTCCTTCCTTTCCTCCTTTATCGGCGAGGTAAGAACATGGCGTACTCTGTCTGGTCATAATTTAAATCTACAGTAATCCGCACTCTGTAACCATCGTTAGCAATAAACAGCCCCTATACATGTGTTATTAAAACTATTATCTTAGAAGATGCTGATATTGTGCTGAAATTGCTCGATGTAACCCCGGAAAGTAAGGGTTGCTCATACAGTGTTGTTAGCATCCATTCCCTTGAAGCTTAGGCTAACATTTAGCTAAATTCAGACAGTGTGAGATGGAGCCTATTAGTATATTACATTGTGTACATGACCAATTTGTCTCAGTTTATGCATTTGGAAGGCTGTGGTATATGGTTTTCCAGCCTATCATGGCTATGTTGTCGGAAATGTGTTAATGTTCGTCAGATACAGGATGCTAAGTTGGATCTGAACTAACATACCGGTAGAAACTTTGACGTTAGCAGATGTCTGCGGAGGTTAACAAGTTTGGTTCACAAGTAAATGAATGTCTGCTAAGGGTGCATTTTTTTGTTTTACAGAATGAAGACCATTCTCAGTAACCAGTCGGTCGACATCCCCAGCAACGGTAATGATGTGATTAAGTCTTGCTGTAGTGGTAGCCTACAAGTGTTTGATAACTAAGTTGGATATCATTTTGCATGTTTTGGATCTACTTAAGCATGTTTGTCTGCTGCCTTTGGTCCTGATGTGATGTTTTGTATCATTCCACAGTTGAAGTTGCACTCAAGGGGCGTACTGTCATCGTCAAGGGCCCCAGAGGTACCCTGCGCCGGGAGTTCAACCACATTAACCTGGAACTCAGTCTCCTTGGCAAGAAACAGAAGAAGGTGAGTTGGCATGCCAAATATTTGTGTGATACTCACTAGCTGCCAGTGTCTGAAACTAGCGGTCTTAAAGTGTAGGAAAGGAAAGTGATAAGATGCTGAACATGTCCCATGAATGTGTGTCTCAGCTCCGTGTGGACAAATGGTGGGGTAACAGGAAGGAGCTGGCCACCGTGCGCACCATCTGCAGCCACGTCCAGAACATGATCAAGGGAGTCACCCTGGTGAGTGGGACTGAATCTAGTCCAATGTTTAATGTGTAGACCTTTTTTTGTATTTTGTGTATAGACTCCCAGTTTTAATGTTAATGGCTGAATTGGTGTTGGAAATGTGTGTGTGTGTGTGTGTGTGTGTGTGTTGGTTGGTTGGTTGGTTGGTTGAAGTAGATGTTATTATGTTCAGCAATATAAGCCCAGTGTGTTTTTGTAGGGCTTCCGGTACAAGATGCGGTCGGTGTATGCCCATTTCCCCATCAACGTGGTGATCCAGGAGAGTGGCGCTCTGGTGGAGATCAGGAACTTCCTTGGGGAGAAGTACATCAGAAGAGTCCGCATGAGGCAGGGTGAGTCCGCACGATCATGAGGCTGTTGTGTCCACGCTTCAGTGGGTCCTCTCCAAACGGCATTGATGGCCATTCCTTTATGTCTGCATGACCAGCTGTCAGGATTGTTTTTTACAAAGAGGTTCACCTGATTCTTTGTGTGTGGTATGTGTAAATGAGCTCTGATGGAGGCTCATAGAATTGAATGGTTGTGCACATTGACTGTTCCATAGGAGGATCTCACAGCACAGTACTAGTGTACTAGTTGCAGGGCTACTTGGCGTTTGGAGCACTCGGTCTGTTCCATTTTCCAGCTATGTATCGTTGCCTTATTAGTGTCTTATCCCAGATTGTCCACAGCTTAAGAAGGCACTGTGTTTAGCTGTATGTGACCCTCAGGCACCGTTCCATCTTTTAGTCTGCTTTGATTGTATTTTTTGACTGTACATCTTTGGTCTGTGGTAAACTGCTTATATTGTTGGGACCTTGTTGGATACAGATATCTGTGGTTGTACCAATCTGAGGGTCTCAAATGAAATCAATCAATAGTGTTTGGGTGCCTCCTAAGGTTGTCCTTTTACCTCCAGAGGTGCTGACCCTGGCCTGACCAGTTTACTGATAACTTTGCTTTGAGAGATGCTTGAATGTAACTTGCGCACCACTGCATTATGTTAAGCACTTATCAATAAAACCTTGCATGTAGATTGAGATTCAGAAGTTGTAGAATTTGAGTGAGTTTCATGCAATTGGTGGCGCAGTATTTGTATAAGAGGGCTATGCCTCAATCAAACTGGCCAACTAGACTTGTGTTTTTAAGGGTTTGGGCTTGTGAGCCCCTTTTACTCGTGGTCCTGAGATGAACTGGACACCTGAATGAATGTGACTGCCCTGCGATGGTGGATTTGACTTTGTTCAATCTTCTTCACTTCTAGGGGTGGCATGCGCACTCTCTCAGGCCCAGAAAGACGAGCTTGTGCTGGAGGGCAATGATATTGAACTGGTATCAAACTCAGGTGAGTTTTGCGTGTACACACACATCCTATACTGTATTGGTGAAACCAACTTGTGTACTTCTCACACTCAAGAAGATGTCCAGGGCCAGACTTATTCTCCAATCTCTCATCCCTCCCCTTGTCTGACTCTTGCTAAATTGGTATTAAAATTAGAGAAATGCATTTTTCTTGGCTTTTACCATATTTGTGGACATAAAAATGTACTGACTGAGCAAACTATTTTATTGATGTGTGTGCCCATGGTGGAGTTTTGTATATCCCAACTAAAAATGTCCCATATCCCAGTGTCCTTAACTGTATTCCCCTCTGACCATTAACTTGGATGTGTTAAATGGTCCTGGGTAGGTATGGGTAATCTGATTGATTGGTTATCCAGTAGAGTTAACTGTGTGTTAACAGACTGTGTGGTTAACAGTAGAGTGTATGTGTTTTCAGCGGCTCTAATTCAGCAGGCTACTACAGTGAAGAACAAAGACATCAGGAAATTCCTGGACGGAATTTACGTTTCGGAGAAGGGCACAGTAGTGGAATCTGAGCAATAAGCCCTCTGAGGTTAGAACGGCCTCACTGTGAGGGCCATGGGGTCGGCCACTCCCTTTTGGCTGGCTTTTCTTGTGCCATTTTTTGTCATCTGCGTTTTTTCTTTTTGTCTGCATTGATGTCTCCCTCGTTTTTCTCTTTTTTCTTACTTTGATCAATGTTTTTTGTCATCTGCGTTTTTCTTTTTGTCTGCATTGATGTCTCCCTTGTTTTTCTTTCTCATTTTGTTTTTCTTACTTTGAATCTTTCCGTTGCAAGATCTCCTCTTCCTACTCTGTTGGCATTTCTATCTATGGCAACGCCATAGTGTCACTTTCTTGATGTCATACTGCTGTTTTTTTTGTTTTTTTGTTATGTGTTACTAACATGCATGCGGCACGTGTCCTTCATAACATCTCTTTCAGCTCTGTCTTGATTGTCTTCCGTGTTTGTCGATTTCACATGTTTGTCCAGCACCGCTCATTTTGAGTTATTTCTCTTGCTCTTGTTCTCATTCTTTTTTCTTTTTGGTCTCTCACAGCTGCATTGATCCAGCAGGCAACTACTGTGCGGAAAAAAGACATCCGGAAGTTTCTGGACGGCATCTATGTCAGCGAGAAGACCACCGTTGTGGAGGTGCCAGAGGACTAATGTGTAACTCAGAAATAAAATCGTTTTTCAGTCTCCACTCGGGTGTCCTGTTGAAGTTTCTGGCTCTTGCCTAGTAAACGCCCAACACTAATGTGGTGCCTAGAAAGCTCTCCTGAGCTCTGTGATGGAATTGGGGAAGTGTTTGGATATTGTATTGGCAGGTTCTGATGTGACCGCATGATTACTGTTGGCAACCACTCCTAAAACAAAAGTTTGATTTAGAAAAGCATTCATGCATTTTTATGAGCAATGGAGCTGAAACTCCCTGGTCATAGACGTAGAACAGACTGAGAGGAAGTGCAGTGCTTGATTATGATCATGACTAGGAACATGGTGTTCCAGCCCAGCGCGTCTGGGTCATCTAATTGTTCTACATCTACATATGCCAAATGAAGCCTTGAGAGGGGAAATTGTGAGGAGACCAAGGCTGTACACATCTTTTTATTTTTAACAAAAATAGCATGTTCAGATGAGTTAGTGTTGATGTGCATCATTGCACATCTTCATATGATTCCTCTCTACAGTCGAAGCAGAAGAGTCTGGACACAGCCTTGGACCGGTGGAATCGTCTATTGTTAGTGGACAAATCCATAAGACCTGTACAGCCACAGAATAGTGTTGCGTTTCATTATGGATAGTAATAGTGAGTGCAATGCTACAACCATTATTTTGAATACATTATTGTATGAAGCCATGTTTGTCTTAAAAAAAAAACATACCTTCAGGACATGTTTTGATTTTTGTCTGTAGAATAAATAAAAATCAAGGTCAGTGTAAATATCAGAGTTGAGGGTAGAAAACTCTGTCTCTACTGTTTTGATCTAAGGACATTTCCCCTTTTGTACTTATTCATCACCCATGTGAGGCCAGTTCCCAACATTGTTGTCCAATGATTATAATTAATATTCTCAATCTCAGTTGCTGACTTGAATATTTTAATGTGTCTACATGAGGAAAAATGGGACTAGAATTAATTTACCCCTTTAAAGAGACATGTCTGTCTTTTTTCTTGCATATCTGCAGAATCCTTCAAGGGCTGAAAAGACAAAGGGAGAGGCATCCAGTTTTAAAATGTTCTTAACAGTTTTTGAATTGTAACCATTTATTGATAAATGTAGCATTTTATCAATGTAAAATACTAGTTTGGAAAATAACCTTGTAATACATTATTCATCCCATCTAACATAATTAAACTTGGTCATGAAAATGTCCAACATAAGTAACATCCAATCATAGTACCTAAAATAAATACTGTAGATAAATCAGCAACATTAGCAGTTGAGTGGAATTAGAATAGATTGAATTAAGTTCTTGCCTCAGATGGTTCTTGTTGATGTGCTCGTAGAGAGTGGTCACTGGACAGTTGTTTGATGCTGATGTTGTTCTGGCACCCCATAGACTGTGTGTCCTCCACCACAGTTGCGTCCACTGCATGAGTGTGTGAGCTGGGGCTGGGCTGGCTCTTGTGAGAGGTGGTGGTGGAGGTTGATGGAGACGGGTCACTGCTGGAGCAGGCCCTTCCCGGAAGCTCATCGGAAGCCCAGCACATGCTGGGTCCAGTGGGACTGGACTGCTCGCTGGTAGCCTGACTGCTCTCTTTCAGTGGATGACCATCGTCCGATCCCTCGATCAACTCGACTGTCTCTGCTGAGCTGAGATGCCGCTCAGCTGTTGTACAGCCAGGAGGTCCACACATTGAAGTGCAGCCAGGAGGTCCACACATTGAAGTGCAGCCAGGAGGTCCACACATTGAGGTGCAGCCAGGAGGTCCACACATTGAGGTGCAGCCAGGAGGTCCACACATTGAGCTGCAGCCAGGAGCTCCACACATTGAGGTGCAGCCAGGAGGTCCACACATTGAGGTGCAGCCAGGAGGTCCACACATTGAGCTGCAGCCAGGAGGTCCACACATTGAGGTGCAGCCAGGAGGTCCACACATTGAGGTGCAGCCAGGAGGTCCACACATTGAGGTGCAGCCAGGAGGTCCACACATTGAGGTGCAGCCAGGAGGTCCACACATTGAGGTGCAGCCAGGAGGTCCACACATTGAGGTGCAGCCAGGAGGTCCACACATTGAGGTGCAGCTGCTGGTGCTCTGCGCTGAGTTTCCACTGGCTGAGTTCTGGTCTAAGCAAAATCCACTCAGAGACGTCTGCTCGGACACCACGTTGTGCGAGCGCTTGTCACAGTCTCTGCCCTCTGCGACTGGGTTGGTAGGGTGTTGGTAAACTGGCCCGTTTTCGTTTTTGCACAGCATCAAGAGGTCAGAGACGGTCTCCAAAGACTGAGTGCTGAGGGTGGTGACAGAATCTAGTCCCTCTGATGTGCAAGGGCTCCTGCTGGCAGCCAGAGTCCCACTCAGCTGAAGTGAGGACAGGAACTCCTCCAGGTGGTCGTCATAGACTATGGGCTCTTCCTGGTCAGCCTCAGCACTGTCCTCACATGTTAAATCTATAAAAGAACAACTCTCAGTTCCAAGACCAAGTTTCTTTACATTGAAATAAAAGAGTTAAATATGTGTACTGTTGTCTATATATGCTACATTAATTTTTTTAATACACATTCTCCAATGCTACCTGTGGCTCTGTGCTGAGTTTCAGAGATGGTGGAGAGCACGTCAGCCACCCTGCTGATCAACACTTCAGACAGCGCCTCCAGTGCGGCCGCCTCCTCTGAGACCACGGTGCTGGACACGCCTGGCCTGCTCTTAAGAGTCCACTCCATTGAGCTACTGCACGGCACTTTGTGGGGCAATCCTAAGAAGGACTCGAGGAGGTTCTTGACCGCGTATACAATGAAGTTGAAAAGCAGGTCAGAAAGAAACTCCAAGTTCCTTTTGGCCGCCAAGTCTGGCGTCATCATTGCCCACCAGCTTTGGGATATGTATATGCTTCCCAAGTGAGAGTTCAGAAGCATCCGATACATGTGCTGGACCAGCTCACTGGCGTTGACATGAATCTGGCTACAGTAGAGCAGATTGCCTTTCCTGTGGCTGGCAACAGAAGAGCTGCTTGGTGTAGACTGTCCAGAATAAGCTAGGCAGCTCTCATCTGAGTCTTCTGGTTGCTTCCTGGTGGTCCTCGTCATGCAGACAAGGGCATTAAACATGTGAGCAGCACTGACCACTCCCTCATGATTTACTGCACTGGACATGCCACCATCCCCCAGGCATAGCCATTTATGATGGAGGTCCTTCTGTGTGTACTTCTTGTATAAGTCTTTTGTTATGGCCTGGTACAGGTAGACAGCTGGGAGAACCACATCTCTGGATGCAACAGTTACCCAATTAGTTATCATTTTGGACTTCTGAAGCAGTTCCAGGTTGGTGATGTACTACATGAAAATGAAAGTAGAATGGTTTGTTAGTTTGTAGAATAGATTGTATGAAATGCTATAGCATGTTGGTGTTAGGTCAGTATGCTGGCCCAGATTGAAAGTAGCTTTAAGATTCAGACAGAATCAATCACCTTCATCTTCAGAATCTTGGTAACAGTTATTCTCTGCCTGGAAGCAACACACAAATGTACAGTGAGTGGTGCACTCAGGAGACACAAGTAACATATCAAGTCAAGTCACATTTATTTATATAGCACACTTAAATGCAATGTAATTGACCCAAGGTGCTCACAGAAATAAAAATAAACACAATAATGAAAACAAACATAAAAATGACAAATGAAAAGAAAAATACAAAGAAATAATAATAATAAACTAATAATAATGATAAATGTAATAATAGTAATAATAATAAAATAAATGATAAACTGATTATGATTTATATATATATATATATATATATATATATATATATATATATATATATACAGTATATATTTGTCACGAGTGGACCAAACCTCACATTTGAGAGAGTTGCTCCAGAAATGCAAATGACTCAGCAGGAAAATTTCTGATGAGATGCGGCGATAAACACTCCCTGGCTACCTCGCTGATTGGCTCATCATATGACGGCGGCTTTACCAGCTGATGTAGAGCGGCACGTCCATACAGCACTAGAGGGAACTTCTCACCAGCATCTTTGGAAAATGGTCCTGTGAGCATTGTGTTACAAATATCTCAAACATCTGAATACTGAATCAGGAATAGTTGGACGTAAACAGAAGTGTCATTTCAACTTACTTGACTGGCTCCGAACTGAGTTTCTCATTGGTGGCAAAGACCTTGGTACAGTATGCTTGACTGGAGGAAGGATTTCTGTGGAAAGAAATAAAAAAAAAACCTAGACTTGCTTTCTAAAACTATGTCATGCTAATACATGCTATGTAAGAAATCCTTGCCAGTTTAGGTTTGTACTGAGATGGATCTTGTGTAAATAATTTCACATGTGAGTTGAACTCACTCTTATTGGTCCTGCTGGAGGGGACATAATTCTTGTTCTTGGTTTCCACAGGTGTCACTTTATTGGGTTTGGGATGAGCTGATGAAAGGACCCCTCCCTGTATTGATGTAAACATCTATATTTGTATGAACAATAACAATATGAAATGCACTGTTATGTCTTGTACAAATAAAACAACTATTTACTGCTAAATCCATAGAAATCCATAAAAATCTGTAACAGCCTTTCCTAACTGTAATCAAAGTCAAGAGACTTACACTTGGCTCTTTTTTCTTCTTAGACCTCCTGTTGGGTTTTGAGTCCATTAATCCTGTCAATATAGGCGGCTAGCAAAAAAAAAAAAGTGCAAAATTGTAATTATATTTATCTATCACATCCTGTATAATCCATTATTAAAAATAACAGTATAACAACAATGATACTTAGACTAACATTCATTTTGACGAAGCCTAGGCTATTTGATAAGCACTTATTTAGTGACAGTAAACGGCATCATTGGTTGGCGTCGTCCCTGCTTTCCCAACACTGAAAGACTGGTGCAGAAAAAATATCAGGGAAAAAAGTAGAGCGCTTGTGTCAGGTCATTACACGCATTCACGCCTGTCAACATATGACGTCACACAGGGCATTGCTATCAACATCACAGATGATGTTGCAGGTTTCTATCAACACAGTACCCTTTTACTCTCTATGAGTTACACATATAATCTTCTAAATCTATGCACAAGCACATGGTCTTGATGCAAGATACAAGGTTTAGCAAGGTGGCTTTTAGCCTTCTACTGACTTTTTAAGGCCCAGGCTGTTTTGCAATAGCCTACTGTAGAGTTCAATAAAGTATAATCTACAGGACACCACAACACCAGAATGAAAGAATGAGGCTGAAAATGCACAGCGTATTTCAGTGTTCACTCCGTTATGTATCGAGAAAACTGGCTGTGAAAATCACTTTCTCTCCGAGATGCATGCACTGAAGTTTGCAGGAAGGAATTCTTTCCTGCGTCATCACACGGCGCCGATGTGAATTATACTTGGCGCCAAAGAAACCATAGCGAAATTGATGTGAACTTGTCTTTTCAAAATAAAGACGTAACATATGTTATTGCTTTGACCATGGTGAGTGATTGCCTTCGTGCATGCTATACTAAAGTAGTGTTCTTATAATAATATAACTGAAAACCTCTCGCTGTAATCGGATTCATGAGGCATGGTCTAAAACGTTAGTTCTTACAGCTAGCTCTGTCTATTTAACGTTGCTAATACAACTATTATATCGCATAAAATGTTAAACATTGGACAACAACTCAACTGGAGTCGCATATTTAAGTTGTGCTTTATGTTAATTGTCTCGGGTTAAACTTATTTTCAGTGTACGCTACCGTTTGCAGGCTGTGTTCTGTTTAGCTATTTGTGCAGGTCGATTATGACAGTTGTCGTCAAACTGCTATTTTAATGCATGCTCGGAGCTCAAGTTCATCTCGGTGAACAGTTGCATCAAGACAAATTGTAGCAGAAAAGTAGCATTCGATCATTTGCGTAACCAAAATGGCACTGACACAGTTTAATCCGATTAATTACATAAACGGAGTATAAATGACAAAAGTATGTGTTCCTCATGATGATATGGCATGCTTTCTGTGTTCCTGACATGCAGGACATTCGGAGATTTTTTGCTCCCACAAAACCAGCTCCTCCTAAAGCCCCCTTGAACAGCAGCAGCAGCAGCAGGACAGATGAGGAGAAGAAGCCCAACAAAAAGAAATCAGCGTCCAAGGTCCTTCTTACATCTTATGTTAGAGTTAGAGCCCGAAGGTGCACTGATTCTTAATGCAAACGTTACATTCATGTAACGTTTCATGTAACGTTGCATGTTTTGCATTTTAGACCCCAGAGGAGAAGCTGCCTGGAAAGAGAAAGAGGGAGAAAAAGAGAGCGGTCATAGACTCTGGTAATGATTCCCCCCGTTAATACATAACTGTCTGGTTTCCCATGCATGGATTAAGCCTAGTCTTAGACTAAAGTTTTTTTTCCATCGAACATCCTGTTTTAACCCTGGACTGGCTTAGTCCATGCATGGGAAAACTGGCCCTAAATGTGTAAATGTGTGTCCTTCACACTCTGTTGACACGGCAAAAGCTACAGTAATAGTGCTTACCTGAAGTTCTGTCCCTGCCTCAAATGAAGACCAGTGGGGACATATGATCAGGCTAATTATGGTGCTAGACTTGGTCCCAGCTGCACCAGCGGACATCTTTGTTTGTCTGCTGCCATGTAGAGTGAACTTGCTTTTTATCCCAGACTCTGACGAAGAGGAGCAGAAGCAGAGGAAGTCAAAAAAAGAACATCAGAAAGAGAAGGCAGACCCCCCAGTGAAGACAGAGAAGGAGAAGAAAGGACCCATCCAGTATGTGTCTGACTCAGGTGAGAGGAACTGCTCTGTGCTACTTGTTTGCTACATACAATGTGTGCAATGGGTGAAAGAGATGGAGGGAAGATAATCCCTTTAACCTGGAATGCTATCTCTGTGTTCAGATTCAGACGATGCATTTCTGTCCTTGAAGAAGCCAGTGGAGAATGGCCTTAAGAAGGCTGGCAAAGATGCTGACAAGAAAACACAGAAGGGCCCCACTAAAGTGCCCATTAAGTCATCTCCAAAATCACCTGTCAAGTCCCCTACTATATCCAAACCCAAGCAAAAAGTGGTACTCTCTCCCAAACAAACTCCCACCTCAGTACTGGACTTCTTTGGATCCAGCAGTGTCCAGCGTTCGGACAAGAAACTTGTGGCCAGTGTCAAAAGGAAAGCAGTAAGTGCTTTGTGTGTGTGTGTGTGTGTGTGTGTGTGTGTGTGTGTGTGTGTGTCCACCCCCTCACAGATATGCTGGCAATAGTTTAGGAAGTATTATAGACACTATACATTACCACAGGGCATAGTTCCCTGGAAGAATCTCAATGTGGTATGGAGCTCAAGGTATGATATTTAAATACATTGCATGGGATAGAAACTACCCTTATTGTTGTGATCAGAGTTACTCTTAAAAGGGGCCACTCAGCATCGTATGTGTTGTGTTATCCTTCAGCCCACTCAGGATCTAGATGAGTCTCAGGATGATGAGGTCATCGCAAAACAGCTACAGATGGATGAGGACATGGAGGTGAGAACAGTGTCACAAATTTGAATGTACACACACAAACATGAATGCAGAATGTACTGTGAAATTGTAGATCATGTGTATGACTGAGGGGCTCATAAGGTTAGTGATACACATTTTGTAGTTTTCTGACAGTGATTGTTTGTGTGTCTGTGTATACAGCTGGAAAAACAAATTCATGAGGACGAAGAGTTCGCCCGAACTCTAGCTATGCTAGAAGAGGCTCCACTTGCTAAAAAGGTCTGTCTCTTTAATTGTGTGTATGCACATTTGTAAGTGTTTGTATGTCTATGTTTGTGTGTGTGTTGTGTATCTTATGTGACCTATTCTGTGCTATCTTTCTTGCAGGCTCGTACGGACACTGGTGACAGGCCCAGCTCCAGCTCCAGCTCCAGCTTCTCTCCCAGTAAACAGAAGGACAGGACGGAGCAGCCAAGCCAGAGCCAGAAGCGGCCCTCACCCAAAAAGGCACGGAGCGTAAATGGCCATTTGCTTAGCTGTGCATCCGGATATTCAGAAATCATGACGCCACAGGGCATGAGTCATAATTCAAATTCTTCAGCTGCAAATAACAGTAGCTGATGAGGCTGACAGCATAGCATGTTTGCTAACATGCCCCAGACAGGCAGGTTTGGTATGTTGCAGATGAAGTCTAATTCAGTGTTTCTTAACAGCTGGGTCGGGACCCAAAAGTGGGTTGCGGAACTTCTGGGTTGGTTGCAGAGCTCGTGCTAGCTTATCAGATATAATATTGGACCTTTTTTTTTTTTTTTTTTTATGTATATTTTTTTATGCCTTTATTGACAGTGACAGTGGAGAAAGACAGGAAGTGAATGGGAGAGAGAGCGGGGGTGGGATCCGGAAAGGACCACGGGGCGGGAATCGAACCCGGGTCGCCGGCGTGCGGTGCAAGTGCCCCAGCCAGTTGCGCCACGGCTGGGGCCTTATTGGACCTTTTTTAATATATACTTTATTTGTATGTCCATCACTGCCATGGACATAGAGAATGTTTATGTGACCGGTCATGTTAGACCTCATTTTAGCGGTAAATGCAAGTTAACTACGAGCCTGAATATTTGAAGTAGGATATGGACTCACTTGTAGACACAGTGGGACAGAAACCCCAGTGGGCGGGGTTCATTACAGAAAATGCCACGTGGAAACAAAGAGACACACCTGTCAAGTACATAAAGGTGACATCAGGAGTGGAAGACTTCACAAATATAATGGCAAACATCAGCTTGTTACAAAAAAGTAGGCCTTCAGACACTTAGCGTGTCTTACCATGTAGCTCACCGTAACCGTTGGCTAGATCACTAAAGAATATGAGTCACGATTTAGTGAACATGGGAAATTGTGGGCCCCAAAGCTAGACCAGTTAAGGAGCCACTGGTATTCTTCTCTGCTCTCTGTGTGTGTCTGTTTGCATTGCTCATATGTTCTTGGTGTTCTTTGGCCCCCAAGGAGGCAGCCAGCCCCAGCAGCCAGACCAGTAAGACGGACACTCTCAAGAAGACCAGCTCCAAGTTGGCCTCCATGAAGCGCCGAGATGAGGAGCAGGAGACCAGGAAGAAGAGTGAGAAGGAGGAGAAGAAGGAGGAGAAGAAGCTCATCTCGCCCAAAAAAGAGCCCGTCCACTCGGAGAGAGCAGCCACACCCAGAACAGGAGGTCCAAGTACGCCAAAAACCGGTGACCTTACGCCTAAAACAGGAAGTGCTGAAACACCTGGCTCAAGCAAGATCTCTCCTAAAAAGCCAGAGGTAAGTGCACACACACACATGCCTTGGTTCCTCACACGGTCACAGTGTTTTACTACGATGAGTCTCATCTTCTCTTTTTGGTGTTTATTCTCCTTGTGGCATGTGGCATTCAGACTAGTCCAGAGGATTCGGAGAAGCGCCGGGGAAATTCCGCTGCTTTCCGGAACTACCTCAATAGAGACGGTCCACGTGCACTTGGCTCCAAAGAAATCCCTGTGGTAAGGCTCGTGCTACGCCACGCCAAACCTCAGCTGTCACACACACACACACAACACATCAAGTCCACAAAGTGGTTAGTTTGGCTAGCACATTTCCAGGACAACCAACCGAGATGAATGAGTTTTGTTTGTGTGTAAACAGGGTGCTGAGAACTGTCTGGAGGGGCTGACGTTTGTGGTGACTGGTGTTCTGGAGTCGATAGAACGTGATGATGTCAAGTCTCTCTTGGAGCGCTATGGAGGGAAAATGACTGGAAACGTCAGCAGGAAGACCAGCTATCTGGTGGTGGGGCGCGATGGAGGAGCCTCCAAGACTGAGAAAGTATGGGGCTGCCTCTCGCTCTCTTGAGTTGTACTTTCAGTCATTTCCCACATACTGTATAAGCTGCATTGTGTATAAGCTGCAGGACAGTGTTTTATGCAAGTTAAAAGAAACAAAACCATATTAACACAATATTAATTGCCTCCATGTATTAACCTCATAGCTGAAGAAATTTTGCAAAATCAATGTATAACCGGCTGTTAATAGTCTGGAAATTACGGTACTCATAACCACAACGTTCATCTGCAGGACAACGCTAGCAACCCTGTCTTCCTTTCTACCTCTCCTGCGCAGGCAGAAAGTTTGGGCACTACGATCATCGACGAAGATGGCCTACTGGAGCTGATTCGGACCAAACCTGGAAAGAAATCCAAATATGTGATTGCTGCAGAGGCAGAGGTAAACACATGTGGTGGCATCACTGGTTTCTGCTGCTGTGGGAAGAGTTGGATTGCGGCGATTGTTCAGTAGCGCACATCTGTGTTTTGTGTTTAGAATAAAGGGATGAAGAGTAAGACTAAGACCCCTCCTCGTGCCCAGACCCCAAGGACTCCGCAGCGCACGCCCAGCCCGAGGAAGCCCCGCCCAGGAGAGGTCAAAGGTCAGACCACCCCGGGGCGTAAAATGGCCTCGACGACAGATGTGAAGAAGGAGCTCTCTTTTGGGCGGAAGGCTGCCCCAGAGGATGATGGGAGCAGTCTGATGTGGGTGGATAAATATCGGCCTCAGACCCTGAAGAATGTGATTGGGCAACAGGGCGATCAGAGTTGTGCGTCTAAACTCCTGCGCTGGCTCAAGAACTGGTACAGCAACCACAGTGGAGAGAAGCCTGCCGGTAAACACACACACACACACACACACACACACACACCTCCCAGTCCATGCTGTACAACTGGTTCAGAATGTTGTGTGTGTGCGTTAGCGTAGGAGTTGCTTAGGAGCAGTAGGTTAATGCTATGCGCTTTCTCATCTGTGTCTGCAGCAGCGCGCTTTGGACGCTTTGGAGGTAAAGACGACGGATCTTCTTTTAAGGCAGCGTTGCTGTCAGGCCCTCCTGGTGTAGGAAAGACCACCACTGCAGCTCTTGTGTGTCAGGTCAGCCCACACTCACCCACACAAACACAGTGTGCTTCAATGTTAGTTCTTAGCTGGCAAACACAATGCACTTCAATGTTAGCCTTTAGCTGGCAAACCCAATGCACTTTAATGTTAGCCTTTAGCTGGCAAACTCAATGTACTTCAGTGTTAGCCTTTAGCTGGCTAATCACCTTCCCCTCTCCCCTGTGTGCAGGAGTTGGGCTACAGCTATGTGGAGATGAACGCCAGCTGTGCGCGCAGCAAGAACACGCTCAAGCAGGTGATCGCTGAGTCTCTGAACAACACCAGCATCAAGAACTTCTACTCAGGTACGCTTCAGCTGGTTACACCCCTCATGAATGTTGGGTTTCTGTCGGTGCTGGTACATGCATTTCATATAACTCTTGTTCCATAAAAGTAAGTTCATGATTAAATGTCTTATGTACCTGATTGGAACAAAGGGTGACGGCTGCTAACTTTGCTCCCCATCTCAACAGGGTTAAACTTTCCCCAACTTTCCCCCATGTTCCTCCCAATGTGCTTGTATGTGTCAATCTCATATGTTATATTGTATCATATGTACCGTTCATATAAGTAAATGGAACATAGAGCTTAACTTCTCTGACAGGTGTCAGAACCATAGTAACCACGAGAGTTGTGTCCAAGTTTGTTATTCACTCTTAATTCTCAGGAGTCAGGGGTGTCCACTCCGTGTACTCTGGGAGTGGAGATTGATTGGTAAGAGGGGAGAGGTCTATTTTGTGGCACTGCAATGCTTTAAGGCCACATGTGGTCCCGTGTTTTAGGTGCATCTCAGACGGTCAGCAAGAAACATGTGCTGATCATGGATGAGGTGGACGGCATGGCGGGAAATGAAGACAGGGGGGGAATTCAGGTACTAGTCCGCCTGGCAGACACTTGCACATTCTGTGCTCCCTGTTGAAGTAGGCATTGCCATCTGGGCATTACACTACCTGATCAACCTGATCATACTGATCACGTGTGTTTCTATCTGTAGGAAATGATTTCTTTAATAAAGAGCTCCAAGATCCCCATCGTGTGCATGTGTAACGACCGTAACCACCAGAAGATCCGCTCCCTCTCCAACTACTGCTTTGACCTGCGCTTCCAGAGGCCACGCGTGGAGCAGATTAAGGTCATTACCTGGGCACACACACACACACACACACACACACACACACACACACACACACACACACACACACACACACACACACACACACACACACACACAAAACCAGGTATTCTGTGCATATACATCCATTCTCTCTTTCTCCTACACATACACTTGTGTGTCCACACATTTGCACACAGTCAGTAACTCTGTACCTTATATCTATGGGCCAACACAACCGGCCCTCACCATATTGATTTCATCCCTCTGTTCAGGGTGCCATGATGTCCATCTGCTACAAAGAGGGCTTGAAGATCCCGCCTCCAGCTCTCAATGAGATTATTTTAGCCTCCAACCAGGATCTCCGACAGGTATGACCCACCCACCTCATGGTGTAGCACATTGATGCACTCCATGGTAGTTTGGGATGACTTTCACAATCACTCCCACATGCTCCTGTATACGTTCATCATTCAGTGTTGAATTTATGTCACTTATGCAACGTTGTTCTCACTGTCCCCTCCTTCCCACTTCCTGTAGGTTCTGCATAATCTCAGCATGTGGTCCGCCAAAGACAAGGTCATGACCTATGACCAGGTCAAAGAAGACGCCAAGAATGCAAAGAAAGATATGAAAATGGTACACTCATTTGGATTTAGTTTCCCTCCCAGCTTAATATCATGTCCCATTTTAAATGTGTGCTTTAAGAGGTTATATGTGTATTGTATGCAGCTGATTAAGTGTGTGTGTGTGTGTGTGTGTGTGTGTGTGTGTGTGTGTGTGTGTGTGTGTGTGTGTGTGTGTGTGTGTGTGTGTGTGTGTGTGTGTGTGTGTGTGTGTGTGTGTGTGCCTTAGGGTCCGTTTGATGTGTGCCGGAAAGTGTTTACAAAGGGAGACGAGACAGCGCACATGAGTTTGATTGACAAGTCAGACCTCTTCTTTCACGACTATTCTCTGGCCCCACTCTTCGTCCAGGAGAATTATGTACACGTCAAACCCGCTGCAGCAGGGTAACTTGCATGAATGTCACACATACACACGCGCGCACATACACACGCACACACACACACACACACACACACACACACACACACACACACACACACACACACACACAGTCCCTTCTAACTGATCCATGCTGCCACACACGGTGCTGAAAAGGTGTCGGTAACCATGACTATTGTTAACGGAGGCGATGACGTGTCTGTTGTCAGTGGTAACCTGAAGAGCCACCTGGTGCTGCTGAGCAGAACTGCAGACAGCATCTGTGACGGAGACCTGGTGGACCGACAGATCCGCTCCAAGCAGACCTGGTCCCTGCTGCCCACACAGGTAACACACACACGCATGGACACACACTCACTCAGAACATATGCTGCAGGGTGAGTGTGGCACACCAAACTGCCTGCACTTCCAAAGTGGAAAAGTGATGAGGGCTGTAGCAGAGATAGTAATGAAGGATCTTTGGCGGTAGACATGTCGAGTCCTCCTGACTGTGTGTGTGTGTGTGTGTGTGTGTGTGTGTGTGTGTGTGTGCGCGTGTTTGTTTCAGGCCATCTATGCCAGTGTGCTGCCGGGGGAGTTGATGCGTGGCTACATGAGCCAGTTCCCCACGTTCCCCAGCTGGCTGGGCAAGTTCTCCTCCACGGGCAAACACAGCCGCATCGTCCAGGACCTGGCCTCTCACATGTGCCTGAGGTCAGCCCCAGCGTGTGCAGTAGCACTGGACATTCATTAAGCAAGCTATACTCACTGTAGTAGGACTAGACCATAGTCATTAAGCAAGCTATACTCACTGTAGTAGGCCTAGACCATAGTCATTAAGCAAGCTATACTCACTGTAGTAGGCCTAGACCATAGTCATTAAGCAAGCTATACTCACTGTAGTAGGACTCAACCATAGTCATTAAGCAAGCTATACTCACTGTAGCAGGACTAGACCACATTAAACAAGCTATACTCACTGTAGTAGGACTAGACCATAGTCATTAAGCAAGCTATACTCACTGTAGTAGGACTAGACCATAGTCATTAAGCAAGCTATACTCACTGTAGTAGGACTAGACCACATTAAACAAGCTATACTCACTATAGTAGGACTAGGCCATAGTTATTAAGCAAGCTATACTCACTGTAGTAGGCCTAGACCACAGTCATTAAGCAAGCTATAATCACTGTAGAAGGACTAGACCATAGTCATTAAGCAAGCTATACTCACTGTAGAAGGACTAGACCATAGTCATTAAGCAAGCTATACTCACTGTAGTAGGACTAGGCCATAGTTATTAAGCAAGCTATACTCACTGTAGTAGGCCTAGACCACAGTCATTAAGCAAGCTATAATCACTGTAGAAGGACTAGACCATAGTCATTAAGCAAGCTATACTCACTGTAGTAGGACTAGACCATAATCATTAAGCAAGCTATACGCACTGTAGTAGGCCTAGACCATAGTCATTGTAGAGTCATGCAATAATGCAATGCAATCAAATGCAAACATGCAACGGGCTTTGAGTTTTCTTTGTGCTGTGTTTTGCATTTAATGCAGTTGCAAGAACTACAGCACTCAAACGTCTCTGTAACGTTTTAGAGGCGGAGGTTGTTGACGTGCCGTGAACCCTTCTCCCTGTAGGACCCAGTGCAGTAAGCAGGCGGTGAACCTGGACTACCTGCCCTACCTGCGCTCAGCCCTGCTGGAGCCCCTGCAGCGCGCGGGCGCCGAGGGAGCCAGCCAATCAGTGCAGCTCATCGACGACTACAACCTCATCAAGGAGGACGTGGACAGCATGATGGAGATCAGCACGTGGGGGGGCAAGCCGGACCCCTACTCCAAACTCGACCCCAAGGTGAGCAAGCCAGACCCCTACTCCAAACTCGACCCCAAGGTGAGCAAGCTAGCCAGACCCCTACTCCAAACTCGACCCCAAGGTGAGCTAGCCAGACCCCTACTCCAAACTGGACCCCAAGGTGAGCTAGCCAGACCCCTACTCCAAACTCGACCCCAAGGTGAGCAAGCTAGCCAGACCCCTACTCCAAACTGGACCCCAAGGTGAGCTAGCCAGACCCCTACTCCAAACTGGACCCCAAGGTGAGCAAGCCAGACCCCTACTCCAAACTAGACCCCAAGGTGAGCAAGCCAGACCCCTACTCCAAACTAGACCCCAAGGTGAGCAAGCCAGACCCCTACTCCAAACTGGACCCCAAGGTGAGCAAGCCAGACCCCTACTTCAAACTCGACCCCAAGGTGAGCAAGCCAGACCCCTACTCCAAACTCGACCCCAAGGTGAGCAAGCCAGACCCCTACTCCAAACTGGACCCCAAGGTGAGGAGAGCGCTGGTGAACTGTTAGCCTGACTCTTGACTCCGCCTGTCTACACACTTCCGCTCAATTTAATTTCCCTTCAGACTCAGTACTCCGTCTGGGATACCTTGATCCACTTTCGTTTACTCCGGCAAGTGCACCTCTGCCCAATCAGTGAACAGAGGGCGTTCCCAAGAGCGATTACATTTAAGTTTCAAGGCTACCGTTATCGTTGTGTCCCCCGTGGTTAACGTATGTCATTATCAAACTTTAGTGATTGAACTCCAATGATTTCAAACTTCAGACAAGTGTCCACGAACCAGGAAATATACGTTTGCGAATGGATCTAGGTCAGACTCCGCAAAGAGAGCCTGGTCTCCAGGCTGAGGCTAGTGAACTGTCTCTGTGCTGTTCTGAACAGGACAATCTGGACAGGACAATCACACACATTACAGAATAACACAAAAGGGCCTTGTTCTGATGACTTCAGTTCATAAGGGCTGGGGTTTCCCTCACTAGCTTCAGCAGAATAAAAGCAACCATGCAGAATTGGTCTCCTTCCCCGTAGTGTACCCCTTAGTACTATTCCAGAATATGACGGTGTTTGTGTTGTTTGTTTCTCAGGTGAAAGCGGCGTTCACTAGAGCCTATAACAAGGAGAGCCACCTGACGCCGTACTCGCTGCAGGCCGTGAAGAAGGGCAAGCGGGGAGCCACTGAGCCTGACCTGACCTCGCCGGACGGAGAAAACAACTCGCAGGCACAGGAGGAAGAGGAGGAGGAAGAGCCAGCTGATGCCATGATCAAGGTACGCACTTCGGACCGGTGGTGCTGTGTGCCTGTGTGTGCGTGTGCGTGTGCGTGTGCGTGTGCGTGTGCGTGTGCGTGTGCGTGTGCGTGTGCGTGTGTGTGTGTGTGTGTGTTCTCATCCCTCTGCAGTCGTGTTGGTTGTGACTCTCTCTCATGTGTTCTCCTGTGTTCTCCTGCAGCAGAAGAAGGCTAAGCCTGTGAAACCCAAAGCAGAGGACTCTGGCAAGGGCAAAGGCAAAGGCAAAGGAAAAGGAAAAGGAAAAGGCAAGAACTAACGGCTAGCTAACCACCACACTGCCACGCGCAGGACCACCCCATCTTGACCCCTCCCAATATGTCTGCCTGTGAAGGGATACACTGTACAGACTTCTTCAAAGGGCTTTTATAATCTTCCGTCATCCTCCCCTCTCATCTTCCTCCTCTTCCTCACCACGCTGTTGTTTTGTATGATAACCTTTCTCAGCCTTAGACTATGCTGTCATAGTGACCGAGGGGAGTGGCCTCACTGACCTGGGATGTACATATAAACTTCCATTGCTGACTGAACAGGTTTAATAGCTCTTTCTGTGGGAAGCACTTTAGACAGCACACTTATGTTTTTGATAGATCCAGATTTTTGCTGTACATTTGTGTGATGGAAACCCTTTTTGCAAGGGTGAGTAATAAACTGTTTATTAATACCATGAGCAATGTTTTGGTTGCTGTTTTCTGTTGAATCTCTGAGTTTGTTTGGACTGGAGGGAAGAGAATGTGATAGGGCTCCATTAGATGGACATGGGTATACCTGTGATGAGCTGAAATGCTGAGGAGAGATGTCGGATGGCCCATCCGTCCTCATCAGGGCACAATAATTCCTGTCAACCAAGATCAATAATTTAGTAGGAGAGCAGAAAAGCCTAACGCGGCTTACCACCAGGGGGAGCTAGGCCTTACTGTTAAAAAGGGAGCTCTTTCACCAGCTGTGGCATTTGATGATTTGTAAGGCAAAAGCTCCTCAGTATTTTGACTAGTTTCCCTTTACATGTAAACAAGGATTGATGGAACTGCTGAGGTTTGCTGTTGTGACACAAATGTCTTTAATGTAGCCTAGTTGTTCTAATAACATACAGGTGTTTTACACTGACATGATGGGTCATATACGGGAATGCCTAACTGCAAAATCCAATGGTATGTAGAAATAATTGCTTTAGCCTACTCCTAAAGTAATATAGCCTTGCTGTGAGGGGGGTTGCTTTGGGCTATTTTGGTGATAATGCAAGTGCAGTGGTAGGCCTCAAACTAATAGTTTAGTTACATTTGACTGAACCCTACAGAATGTCAGTAAGTCAGAAGTAAGACACGTTTTTCGAGTTAAATTAACTTGTAGCTCATCAGAGGCAACAAGGCTAAAGAGTTGCCTGTTATATGAGGTGGAGACTTGTGCCTGGATTACCATATTGTTACCACGGTGTCGGAAACTTCCAGTGACAAGAGCACATGATCCGCTCCCTCATCAAGCACTTCACCAGGTACAGTAAGGCTCAAGCGGATTACACCTGGACCTGTCCTCCGTGCAGGATCTACGATGCAAAAGGTAATTCATTATTTTACCTCAAAACCATGCCCTTATTTCCATGCGTTTAGTGTGTTTCTTTCTAGACAATATCATCGACACTATCATTTGTCAATGTTCTGCGTACTTAAAACCCTGTTTTACTTGTGGCAGCTCATAAATTCTTCCCAATAGTCTAAGCTACATTTGGACATATTGCCGATGGGGTCTAAACATTTACAAGAAGTGATCTGTGAATAAATTCAGCATCCAAAGTTGGTTAGTTATTTTATCCACCTGGTGCCAAAATGTAGCTTATTGGCCTGGTGTATGCCACGCCAGCTCTCTCTCTCTCTCTCTCTCTCTCTCTCTCTCTCTCTCTCTCTCTCGCTCTATTAAAATGGCTAAAGGCTATATTAAAATGGCTCACTGATGGCATTTGGTTCGCCAGCGGAAGATGGAGTAGCCTATTAAGATGAACTGGTCAGCGAAATATGATGGGTGTGTGTGGCGCGCGCGCGTCTTCACAATTACCATGCTTCGAGAAGCACGAGCCAGGTTACAGGTGTGGTCTCAGATGGACGATCTTCGGATCCCTCTCTACGGTTCGGTTTCACCTGCGCGTCTTACTTATATCCCTCTCTATGGTTCGGTTTCACCTGCGCGTCTTACTTAAAGAAGAGCCGGGTCTGTATCCAGTGCTTGGCTGCTGACGTCATTTCATGTAAGACCCAAACACTTATTGGCATATTAATGTAGGCCTATTCCTTTTTGTCAGTGCAACTGAAGATGTCCATGTCACTCTGGTAGTGTGACATGTTTGATAACATTCCCCGACCTCTGATTATTCAGTCATCATAGTTCAGTTGTCTACATTACACTTACACCCATGTCATTCAGTTACAGTGACAAAAAAAGAATAGAAAGAATATATACTTTTTTGATCCCGTGAGGGAAATTCAGTTCTCTGCATTTAACCCAATTTAACCGAATTAGTCAGCACACAGTGAACACACAGTGAGGTGAATCACAGAACCCAGAGCAGTGAGCTGCCTGCCCAACCAGCGGCGCTCGGGGAGCAGTGAGGGGTTAGGTGCCTTGCTCAAGGGCACTTCAGCCATGGTGGACTGGTCGGGGATCTAACCGGCAACCCTCCGGTTACAAGCCCGGTGCGCTAACCAGTACACCACGGCTGACATGTGACAACCAAAAAGATCTTGAAGACCTGAGGCTGAGGACTATGTTGGTTCACCTGTGTTTATCTCGTCCTCTGCCTCTTTTGTAGGATTTGGGGAAATGATGGTGAAGAACAAAGTCAAAACTCCTGCCAAAGCAAAGGGCAAGAGGCTGAAGGTGCCTGTTCAGAGCAGCCCAAAGGTCACCCCAAAGGTCGCCGACCCCTCCTATGCTGCACTCTCACACGCAAACAAGTCTCATGTAATAATCGCACCTTCCAGCTCCGCAGCACACACTGCATACTCTCTGACGCCCTCTCAGACGGCGTCCTCTCTTGCCATGCCCTCAGGCGTGACGCAGGATGTGAGCCCAAGTGCCACACGCATGGGCTCTACGTCCTCGTGCACCCTAGAACTCACCCTGCCAACCCTCTCCAGCTCCACCAACTCCCACCACACCAACTCCACCATGCCTGCTGCGGAGGCAGCGTCCACTCCTGACCCTGACCAGCGGTCGTCTCGCTCGGCGTGGGAGCAGCGCAGCCCAGATGCTCTCAGCCTGTGTGGTGCTGTTGCAGATCGTGTTTATGTCCACGCAGCAGCCATATTTGACCATGCGCGCGACGAGAAGCCAGGTGGCTCAGGAGTCGTACGGTACGGACAGAAGAGTGAGAGTCCACCCTGCTCACCCCCAGCCAGCTCTGCCCAGGAGCAGCACCAGGCCTACAGGCTGGCCTTGAACACTCTCAAGTGTGAGTGAGTGTTTTCTACTCTAGCTTTTACCTCATTCTTAACACTGCGCTGGTGGAGGATTTTGTCATGAAAGATGCATGACGAAATCCCCACCAGGGAAATTGCCTAAGAAGCAGTTTGCTGAGGCATCAACAAATTCTTATTCTATGAAGGTGTCTGGAAGAAATCGTGGAATGATATGAGTTATGCTTGCCGTCTGGCTGAGAACATAGTCATTCAGTCTCTGTCTGTCCATCCACGATAAAGCAGGGGGGCAGAGGAGGACAGAGAAGAGAGATGTAGAAGATAGAATATGGGGAGAGAATTAAACTGAAAGAAAACTGAGTTTTCATGTTTTATGTATGGTCTTGACTCTCATTTTCTCACATATGGCGCACTGGTCACTGAACTGGCTTTGGTGCAATCACTGATTGACCTCTGGGAACACTGAACTCATTTTAGAGATTGTAAAAATAAGACTGAAGTAGACTTCAGATTCATAGGGATACAGTATATGTAGCTATCTAACTGTGCATCTGAGGACTCAAATGAGTGTAGTGTCTACTGTGATGTTTTTTGGATGTGAAATAAAAAAGAAAGCTGACCTTGACCTTTCCAATATGCCAATTATGGGAGAAGGGAGGGGCAGCTAAAGAGGTCAACATCCATGATGGGCACTATTGAAATCCCAAAACTTTTAATTAGGTTGTTTTTATTCCCTCCTGTGGTATGATACATGTCAGGGTCATTTAATTAGTTATACAACTAGAGCAAATCAATGAAACAAGAGGCAGTGCACTTTGAGACATTGAATTTGATTGCTAAAATATAGTCTAACTGAGATCTGTTGAAGTGAACTCGAGCGGTTGAACCACTGATGCTGCTGGAGGAAGTCGATGGAGCTTCTAAGGTAGCAACATCAGTCAACACGGATGCCGGGGGTGAACAAAGTGGCTGACACAATGGACAGGCCAAGGCAAGGGTTGAAGCATGTCGTCCCTGGGGGTCAGGGCAGCCTGGGGTCGGGCTACGCTGTCCTCACAGACAAGGGCCTTAATAAGGGCTCACCTGAAGCCAAGCCAACTTGCCCAGGAGCCAGCAGGCTGGGTGTCCTCGCAGACAAGGGCCTTAATAAGGGCTCATCTGAAGCCAAGCTAACTTGCCCAGGAGCTAGCAGGCCAAAGCTGCTGGAGTGGGAGAGACTCCACCTGTGGCTGATGAGAGCTCTCGGGTCTCTGGAGTGGGAGACTACCTGTGGCTGATGAGAGCTGTAGAGACTCTACCTGTGGCTGATGAGAGCTCTATGCTCTTTGGAGCACTACTAGTGGGTAGTGGGTAGCTGGTGGATGACATAGATCCAGGTGAAAGGCAGACTACATGTTGCTGTCTGCGTCACCAGTTGCAGAGCTCCAGCTATTGAGTGTGTTGCCGTGACGAGTGCTGCAGTAGGTAATCCGTGCGCTTTGCCATCCTCCACAGATCAAGAGCTTCTGGAGAATGTCATCATTGACAGCTGCTTGTGCCGCTCTCAGACTCTGGTGAGGTTAATGGCTGTCATGTACAGTGCACATAGTGACACATTTACCATACACACGTTACAACTATAAAGGTACATTTGCGTTTTAGTTTTTAGTTTTTTTCTTATTTAAATACAATACTATGTAATGCTTTCTGTAACCATGAAATGAGGTCAAGATGTGAGGTGTAATAATGCTGATGTAATGTGTGTTGTGTGTGTTGTGTGTGTTGTGTGGGTTGTGTGGGTTGTGTGTGTGTTTTCATACAGCCAGACGATCTTATGGCTTTGGCCATGGTCATGTTGTTTGACCTCATGGACAGGAAGTTCCTGCCCAGGGAACCAATCAGAGCAGCCAAGGAGGGGCCCATGGGGGAGGTGCAGCAGGTAGACGCTTGTCTTCTCAGGTGTGTGAAGCTTGTCTTCTCAGGTGTGTGAAGCTTGTCTTCTTACAGTAGGTGTGTGAAGCTTGTCTTCTCAGGTGTGTGGGATTTCATTTATACTGGTGCAGAATTGACTGTTTTGATAAAGTAGCACTAAGACAGCGACAATCTGCAGCAATCACCTCAAATATGCCGTGGTCTGCTTTTCATTTAATGCATTTTTCTGCAGAAACAAAGTTCCTGTGGTGTGTGTGTGTGTTTGTGTGTGTGTGTGTGTGTGTGTGTGTGTGTGTGTTAATGGTATATGTGAAACTGTGTGTACCTTGCGCAACTTGAGTATTTAAAGCCTATTATCCGTTCTGCAGTTGAATGTTCATGCTTCACACACATCAATAAATCTCTCTCTCTCTCTCTCTCTCTGTTTGTTTGTGTATGTGTCCGTGTGGTCTAAGATTTAAGACGAAGCTGGCGGCCTCTCTTGCCCGTCTCAGGATCAAAGGAAACCTGCTGACTATAGCTGATACCCTGCCTGACACAGTGAAGATGAAAGACCAAAGAGCACACACACTCCCAGTCCACGCATGGGTTAACACACTCAAGAGCAGGTAACACACACTCCCAGTCCACACATGGGTTAACACACTCAAGAGCAGGTAACACACACTAGCAGCCCACGCATGGGTTAACACACTCAAGAGCAGGTGCTGCCGATTCAACACTAGCTGCAGTCCAATACACTCCTAGCATGATCCCATGTATTATATTGCATCCCATGTATTATATTGCTTATAGCACAGTCTATCCACTCTCTGTGTCATGCATTGTTCTCGTAATTCATTCCAACACAGCAAGGGTAATGAATGCAAATGGAATTCACTGAGATAATGAAACAAGCGTTGATGGTTGTATAGGAATATATTTACATAATCACTGGAGCTCTGAGAGGAATGCATATTTGTCCAAAAGCCATAATTTCCTTCCCTTCCTTGTTTGATGTGTCTGTGTGACTGTAGCGTTGAGGAAGTGTGTGAGCAGCTCCACGCTGTGGGTTTCTCTGAGGTGGAGTCGTCCACCTGTGGCCCTGGTCTGTTGTTCTGGAGGGATGCGCACTGCTCTGATGTGCTGGTGTTCCCCTCACACACCAAAGCCCAGCTGATGAACTCTCTTCTGAGCCGGGAGTGTATCCTCAACATACAGGTACCACACATCAGCTCACGCTTCAGACATGAACCCAGAGTACCACCACTCAGTCTCAGAGCTGGACCACTGTGTCTGGGCAGCTCATACTGTATCTGCCTGTGTGTGTAGGGGATGTCTTGGAGTCTGTGTCTGGGCGGCTCATATCTGCCTGTGTGTATAGAGGAGGTCTGGGCTGCTCATATCTGTGTGTGTGTGTGTGTGTGTGTGTGTGTGTGTGTGTGTGTGTGTGTGTAGGGGAGGTCTGGGCTGTTCACATCTGCCTGTGTGTGCAGGGGAGGTCTCATATCTGTGTGTCTGTGTGTGTGTGTGTGTGTGTGTGTGTAGGGGAGGTCTGGGCTGTTCACATCTGCCTGTGTGTGTAGAGGAGGTCTGGGCTGCTCATATCTGTGTGTGTGTGTGTGTGTGTGTGTGTGTGTGTGTGTGTGTGCGTGTAGGGGAGGTCCCGGAGTCTGGCCGTGTGGGCTGTGCGCCCCCTACTGGTGGGGGACAGTGAGGTGCTGATGGTGGGGTCCTTCTCGGCGCTCACCGTGGCTCACATGGCCGTCCTGGCAGATGCCCGATCAGCCCGAGTGGTTGTGTGTGGGGTGCCCCCCAACAGCAGTCAGAGGAAGGAGCTGCACAAACTCATGTCCATTATGGGATGTAGAAGTAAGCCCCCCGTTCTCATGTCCATTATGGGATGTAAAAGTAAGCCCCCCATTCTCTTGTCCATGTGTGTCAGTTTCTCTCCCTCTCTCTCCTCTCTCTCTTGAATTTCCCCTTGGGATTGATAAATCTATCTATCTATCTATCTATCTGTCTATCCTGTATCTGCTCATCCCATTTGGGAAGGTGCTCAACAGGACGTGACCCGTGGGCATAAGTCCTGTATCCATGCGTGCCCAAACTGCCCATCTTAATGCGTGTTGCATGCGTGCCCATCTTAATGCATGTTGCATGTATCTTGGCATTCTGTCCTGTCGCCGGTCCACTCCAGGGCATTTCCTCTCTTGCGTGGCACATTCCCCCGCCGCTGTGAGGGTTCCGCTGGCTCTGTGGACTGGCACACGCTCACTCAGCGAGGGCACCCGGCTGCCAGCGCCCTCCCCTACATGTGGTCCCACCCACGGGCCGTATTGATCTGTGTGCCAGCGCAGACAGGGTGATATGCGGCCTCTGTCCACCCCGGCTCTGCCGCGGTGCAAATCACGGGGGCCTTGAGGGATATGGTGTGGCCAGAGTGTGGACGCAGAGGCAGCCGGTGCAGCCTCCGTGCCTCCTCTCCCCCCTCACACAATCAATATGGATTATACTCTCTCTCTCTCTCTGTCCCTCCAGCACACACACACACACACACACACTCTTTTCCTCACATATGCAGACACCTGCATAAAGGCTTCCCCTCTGTCCCTCTCCCTACCAGAACATGCCCACATACATGTCAATCTGCAGGACTGTCCATAGAGTATGTCTTTTGATAAATTAATAAATGTACCGTGTGTGTGTGTGTGTGTGTGTGTGTGTGTGTGTGTGTGTGTGTGTGTGTGTGTGTGTGTGTGTGTGTGTAGATGTGAGGCTGCTGGATGAGAGCTTTGTGGAGTTGGGTGAGTGGGATGTGCGGATGCAGAAGGTGAGAGTGGTGCTGATGCTGCCTCAGTGTTCCGCCTCAGCACTCAGCAACCCCTTGGAGCACATCATCACTGAGAACGGAGGTACACACACACACACACACACACACACACACACACACACACACACACACACACACACACACACACACACACACACACACACACACACACGTTATTATTGACATCTTTATATGTCTATATTTCCCTTGAACAGACTACCAGATTTCATTGGTACACCTTGACATGCCAAAGAATAGAAACCTAATAATGAAAAGATAGAGGGAATACTGATGAATACTGTAATGATACGGCAGAGGTTTGTTCACATTAAGTCCAGAGCTGTAGTGGAGGCTAGAGGCAAGTAAACACAGTTGATCCGCCTCTGACATTTCAGAAGAAGAAGAGTCTATCCACCTCGCAAAAAACTTTATTCATCAATTGCAACTTTGAGCATTCAAAAATCATACTATTACCCACTTTCACAATAGTTACACTCATCAACACTCTAGCGGCCATTTAATACCACTGGTATTGTTATGACCATTGGACAATAACCTCCACCATCATCACACATGAATGCCTTTTTGAAAAGTCACAAGGCCACCTCACCATGATCTACTGTAAGTCATAGTTGACCTACCTCTTATTTACCACCTCACCCTGATCACATAAGTCATAGTTTACCTACTGTACCTCTTATTTACCACCACACCCTGATCAAGTCAGTATTTGCAGAATGGCTAAGAGAGGCTATGTATAAACATAATGAAAATATTAAGGTATCAAATCACTGTCTTTTGCACACACTCATGCTTGTGTGATTCATATCCTTAAGAGATTGTGTCCAGATAGACCTTTATAGATGTTTATCATTGGCTGCTCTGGCTTGTTATTGACATCAGTGTGTACTAGTGTATCAACACCAGAGATAGGGGTCCATCTTCTCTGGGTCTGTCCTCATGTGTGTCCAGATAGAAGTCTGCTGCACTGCCTGTCTCGAGGAGTCGTGACTCAGAGCAAGTTGGACTCACTGACCAGCAAACAGACACGAGACCTCAGCCATGCACTCAGTTGTGAGTATCATTATCTCTCTATATATCTTTCTCTCTATTTATCTTTCTCTCTCTCTCCCTCTTTCATTTACACACACACATACACGCCCATAAACAGATATCAGGTGAGGGGTCTGTCCAGGCTTGTTGTGACAGGTCAGTAAGTGGACCTCTCTGATTGTTGTAAGTCATTGCCCTACACTACTGATAGTGTCCCTGACAATGGTGATGTATGAAGTTGAGAGGGAGTTGTTCATGTTTACATGTTGTAAACTCATAAAGTGTGCGTGCGTGTGTGTGTGTGTTTGTGCATGGCTGTGTGTGCTCACTCTTCTTATTTCCCAGATAGGGTGTTATGCACCTGCAATATCATGCACTCCAACAGTAAAATATAAATAGAGAACAGTAGATAGCCCCTCACCACACACACTCCCACACACATAAACACAGCACGTTCATAGACCACTTCTTTTTGTGCTACTCCTTCCCTGACCTACTTTGCTGATAAAAATAGCTCCAGTGTGGATGTAGCGGTACGGTGTGTGTGTGTGTGTGTGTGTGTGTGTGTGTGTGTGTGTGTGTGTGTGTGTGTGTGTGTGTGTGTGTGTGTGTGTGTGTGTGTGTGTGTGTGTGTGTGTGGAGCTGACTGTCTTTTGAACACCAGTTCCCAAGGTGCATGCAGTGGTGTACTGCACATGCTCAGAGAGGCCCGAGGAGAATGAAGTTCTTGTGCAGAGTGTGCTGGAGAGAGCAGAAATCCGCCCAAAACTCATACATTTCAGGTACACACACACACACACACACTGACAGTCTGGAATGTAGTGCTATTTTTATCTCAGAGAAATCTGAATTATTTATGTAGTCCCGTGGTTGTTCAGTGTGTTGCATCCCACTGCAGATATTGTTTCCTCCCTTGTATACATGTCAGGTAGTATATTTCCATAGGTAGAGCGCAGTGACCTTATTTCCAGGGTGAGGAGCGCTCTCATCCATGAAAGGTCTGACACTCACCTCATTACCGCTCATGCTGCTCCGAGCCCAATCCACACACACCAGATCACTGATCAGGTGAAATCTGGCACAAGTAGACAGTAAGGTCTGACTGAGTTCAGACTCACCAGGCACACACTCACCTCATTACCGCTCATGCTGCTCCTGGCCCAATCCACACACATCAGATCACTGATCAGGTGAAATCTGGCACAAGTGGACAGTAAGAGCTGTTTTGCTGTGTCATGTGGCTGACTGTAGTGTGTGTGTGTGTGTGTGTGTGTGCGCTCTGCTCCACCTCCAGACTGATCCCCCCAGCTGTGGGCTGTGGGGCAGAGCAGACCTCTCTCAGACTGGAGCCATCTGAGCTCCGCAACGGCTGCTTTCTATGTGTACTCGCTAGAGAGGTGAGGGCACGCACACACACACACACACACACACACACACACACACTCTCTCTGTGTCTCTCAAGCATGCATATCCACCACTGTGGCTGCTCTGTTGTGCTGTTCTAGCAGGTGAAGGGGAGAGTGAATAATTTACATCTACGTCTTAGCAGATTATCATCACACAGTCCCCCCTACCCTCACATTCACACGCATAGAAAGCCTTCATCTCACTGGACTTAAACACAGACTGCATCTCTCTAAATGTGTGTGTGTGTGTGTGTGTGTGTGTCTGTGTGTGTGTCTGTGTGTGTGTGTGTTAGCCTGACCCCTCTAAGGTGGAGTCGGCGCAGGAGGTTCTGGTGTATAATGGTGTGTGTGTGTGTGTGTGTGTGTGTGTGTGTGTGTGTGTTAGCCGGACCCCTCTAAGGTGGAGTCGGCGCAGGAGGTGCTGGCCCGTGCGGTGGCTAAAGGGCTGCTGGAGGGGTTTGTGGCGCCGCTGCCCACCCACAAGGACAAGCGGCGGCATCACGTGAAGGCCCCCCCCATGCCTCTCCCCCCCGTGCTCCTGGAGCCCGTGGAGCCGGTTGAGCCCAGCGCTCCCCCCTCCCCCTCCCCCTGCCCCTGCCCCGCGTCTGCCACCCTCAGTGGGGGTACGGCGGGCAGAGTGGTGGCGTCGTCGCCGGAGCTCCTGCAGACCACTAAACCAAAGAGGAAGCACCAGCGCTCCAGAGCTGCACGCCACCAGCACGGCCACAAGAAGCACTCCAGGAAGCACGGCAAGGGCCCAGTGCAGCACAGAGCGCCCAGAGCACCCAGAGCCCAGTCATCCAGCCCAGCGGTGCTGAAGCCAGGACAGGAAGCACTCTTGTCTGGGAAGGAGCCGGTTTCCTCTAAACAGGAAGTGATGAAACCAGGCCAGGAAATGTGTCTGAAGGACAAAGTCACATCCAGACATGAATCACAGGAACCAAAACAGGACGTGCGTTCCTCAAAGGACTGGCTCCCTTCAGCTCCTGACGTGCTGACCTTCAGACGGACCGTCTCGCCAGGACACGGACTGGCCACCTCCACACCCCACACCACAGAGCCCAGAGGAGCAGCGCTCTCAGCAGGCAGGAGAGAGGAGCGGAGGGCAGGTCAAGACAAGGAGCGCAGGGCAGGGCAAGAGAAGGAGCGGAGGGTACATCAGGAGAAGGAGCTGCTGGGCTCTAGGCACGGTGTGCTGAAGGCCACGTGGGAATCAGGCCCAGGCCTGAGGAGAGAGGGCAGGTCCACTCCGGGCAGGCGTGGGCAGGAGGCAGTGCGGCCGCTGGAGCTGGTTCTGCCCCCCCTCTGTCTGAGCCAGGCTCGCTTGCCCCCCTCCCTCTCTCGCCTCATGTCCTCCTCCTCTCAGTTCTCCAGCTCCAGCTCCTCCATCTCCAGCAGAACCAGCTCAGCCCACTGGAACACATAGTGCCCCCAGCCCAGCAGAACCAGCAGAACCAGCTCAGCCCACTAGAACACATAGTGCCCCCAGCCCAGCAGAACCAGCAGAACCAGCAGAACCAGCTCAGCCCACTAGAACACATAGTGCCCCCAGCCCAGCAGAACCAGCAGAACCTGCTCAGCCCACTGGAACACAGACAGTAGTCTCCCTAGCCCAGCAGAACCAGCAGAACCAGCTCAGCCCACTAGAACACATAGTGCCCCCAGCCCAGCAGAACCAGCAGAACCAGCTCAGCCCACTGGAACACAGACAGTAGTCTCCCCAGCCCAACAGAACCAACAGAACCAGCTCAGCCCACTGGAACACATACAGTAGTGCCCCCAGCCCAACAGAACCAGCTCAGCCCACTGGAACACAGACAGTACAGTAGTCTCCCCAGCCCAGCAGAACCAGCTCAGCCCACTGGAACACATAGTCTCCCTAGCCCAGCAGAAACAGCTCAGCCCACTGGAACACATAGTCTCCCTAGCCCAGCAGAACCAGCAGAACCAGCTCAGCCCACCAGAACACAGACAGTAGTGTCCCCAGCCCAGCGGAGCTCACATGGCGTTGATGATGTATTTCTCCAGACTTCATCACAGCTGGCTTTGCTTTGACCCCCAGCGCCTGGGCACCGCAGTGCAGACCACACAGTGCATCCATCTGTATTCCACATAGCAACATGCCTGTGACTGAGCTCAACGTTTTAAGGACATACATGGATTTAAGGACATTGATCCTCATTCACCAACCGTTCTGAAATTTGTTCTTAAAACCCACTTACACAGTTTTTTTACACAGATTATGGTATTCACCCATGTTTTCTTGTTTTCTTTGGTAAGAACAGAATCTACAAACACTCAAGAGCACTCTTCCGCAAATTTGAGAACTGGCTTGTTATTGTGGTTATTGTATTTTCAGCATATCTACAGGTGTAAAATATAATATAATTGAAATGATAACTAAATACTTGATCATTTATGATATTTTTTCATTGAAATAGTATGGTATATTAAGCAAATTATTCTATTTTACAAAGCATTAAGGTATTTTAAAATAAATAAACACAACAAATAACACTTTTTCTATGAACTGCTAAATATACTACTGATTTACTATTCAATTGTTAATCGAATGGTCTTGCTCATGTACTGTGTAATATACGGTAGAGATGAAAGCTGCCGCCTCAGCCTCAATATGTGTGCACACGGCCCTACAGTATCATCCCTTTGATGGGGATTAACAGGGCGTTAAGATAATTAAGAATAATTTGCACACTCTGTCAATTTAAGAAGAAATGGGATTCGGCATGAAAGGAACAATACTGTGAATGATTCGGAGGTTTAAGAACACCTTTGTGAATCTGCTTAAGCTTTCATACTGTAGGACCCTCTTAAGAACACAGTGAAGACAATTCTTCGGAAGATATTGGTGAATTGAGGCCCTTTATCTACACCATAGATACTGTATATATAGAACCCTATACTGTATATGATCTACACTACATACTGTAACCTACAGCATTGATTTGAATTCAGCTTGTGTGTACAGCTGTTTATTTCCTATTGCATAGCACAATAACTCCACACTGGGCCACGTTAGTTTATCTACACATCTATTGCATAGCATAGTAACTCCACACTAGGCCCTTTATCTACTGTACCCCATCTATTGCATAGCACAGTAACTCCACACTGGTCCCTTTACTGTATCTACTGTACCCCATCTATTGCATAGCACAGTAACTCCACACTGGGCCACGTTAGTTTATCTACCATCTATTGCAGCACAATAACTCCACACTGGGCCCTTTACCCCATCTATTGCATAGCACAATAACTCCATACTGGGCCACGTTAGTTTATCTACCATCTATTGCAGCACAATAACTCCACACTGGGCCCTTTACCCCATCTATTGCAGCACAATAACTCCATACTGGGCCACGTTAGTTTATCTACCATATATTGCAGCACAATAACTCCATACTGGGCCACGTTAGTTTATCTACCATATATTGCAGCACAATAACTCCACACTGGGCCACGTTAGTTTATCTACCATCTATTGCAGCACAATAACTCCACACTGGGCCACGTTAGTTTATCTACCATCTATTGCAGCACAATAACTCCACACTGGGCCACGTTAGTTTATCTACCATCTATTGCAGCACAATAACTCCACACTGGGCCACGTTAGTTTATCTACCATCTATTGCAGCACAATAACTCCACACTGGGCCACGTTAGTTTTGAATATGCTCTTTATTTGCACAGGTTACATTGATATGGTGTACAAATCAGTGACCAGCCGAACAAGCCCATGTTGGTTTGTGTACATGTGTGTGGGACCACAGAGTGCCCATAGACAGCATTCAACACCTTGTGTGGTTACATCAGTTGGAGTACTTTCACTGGTGACTCAGCAGCTCAAGGCAGCACTTCAGAACAGAGCATCTCCACAGAGACGTAACCAGCAGCAGCTCACTCTCACACTGTGTGTGTGTGTGTGTGTGTGTGTGTGTGTGTGTGTGTGTGTGTGTGTGTGTGTGTGTGTGTGTGTGTGTGTGTGTGTGTGTGTGTGTGTGTGTGTGTGTGTGTGTGTGTGTGTGTGTGTGTGTGTGTGTGTGTGTGTGTGTGTGTGTTGGTGCAGATGCTGCCCTGGCTGCTGCCACTGAGACACGGTTCACAATAGAGTGGTAGCGGTGAGATTTGTTAACCCAGCAGAAAATAAAACAAACAAAAACAAAAGGAATATGAAACACAAGTTGTGTTCAATTGATTATTTAGGATCAATACAGGCTCACATTGAACTGACTCCTAAGGATGCATTGCAGAACCGTTCACCGCGAGGGCTGTCCCCCCTGTCTTCATTCACCAGTGCCTGGCAGTGTTGTCTATCACAAGAAACCCAGCTAGTTAAAACAGGAACATCTCTAGAAACGGCCTGAAGATTGCTCTGTGGAAGCATCAATCCATTCAGCCTTTTTTAAGTTTTGGAATGCATCTTTGAGGAACCTTAAAGTATCACATTAAATTAGTTCTTTTGTGACTGAATTCCACTAACTTTGATTCTTTTTCTACACGGACTCACATTATTTTTTGACTTATTAAGAAATTTCACAGAATCACACTAAACTGGATTGGTCGACTTCACTGGATTTAAGGCAATTTTACATTCCTTTCTCCTTAACCACAACCTGTGCTCTGTCAAACAGGCCATCACAGACATCCAGGCGACCATAGTGCTGCTTGTCTCAGAGACCAGAGGCCAGGACTACAGCAGCCTGGCCCAGGACAGCACTACTAATGGGCTCTTCACAAAGCAGAGCCAGTGTGCTCACTGACCGATACCTGTCTATCTCTTCCCGATGCCATAGGCTCTTCCTGTCCACTTCCTCATGAGGCCCGTGGGCAGAGAGCAGTGGCGGGGAAGAGGCCACCAGGGACTAAGGAACAGGCTTCAGTGGCCGCTTTTAGCCCAGGTTCATTCAGAATGGTGCCATTGGTTACTGCTGAGCCTGTCTAGTTCATGCCACATTTCTGCTGTTTCCGCATTAGAATGGATACAAGTATGAGGTGGCCAGTTTAGGAGTCAAAGCCTAAAAAGATTTGGCTGCTCGACATAACAACAACAACAACAAAAAAAAACAGCTTATATAACCCATATAAAAGAGAATAAATAAAATAAAATATCACTTCTGTTCTGCACTGACTCTGGGACATGCAAGGCAAGGTGATGCTCTTATCCAAAGAATGCATAGATACTGTAGATGCTCAGTCATCGTCTACTTTAGCCTTAATAAGAACCACAAAATAAAATTATATCAACAATCTTCATCTCCTTCTCACATCAATCAGCTGTCCATTTTTGTTTTATCTACATCACATACACAGATATTTTACACTTTGGCCAGAGTTTAAGTGTTCCACAAGCAAGGCTTTCTTTTGCAGGAAACAAGATTTTTTTATGAAAGAAAAGAAAATAAACAAACAAACAAAATGAATAGTTCATAATAGGGTAAACAAATGCAGTGTTTTATATATATTTATATATAGCTATGTACACACACGCACGCACGCACACATACACACACACACACACACACACACACACACACACACACACACACACACACACACACACAGCTTTTTCACATAAGCCCTCTGTCAGAGGGGAGAGGGAGGACAGGAGTGCTACAGAGAACAGGAGGAACCACTGGGAGAGAGAGGAACAACCAGATACATATAGTATATAGAGACAGAGAGAGAGAGAGAGAGAGGGAGAGAGAGAGAAACAACCAGATACAGAGAGAGAGAGAGAGAGAGAGAGAGGGAGGGAGGGAGAGAGAGAGAAACAACCAGATACAGAGAGAGAGAGAGAGAGAGGGAGGGAGAGAGGGACAACCAGATATATAGAGAGAAACAGAGAGAGAGAGAGAGAGAGGGACACAACCAGATACAGAGAGAGAGAGAGAGGGACACAACCAGGTACAGATACAGAGAAAGAGAGAGAGAGAAACAGGAAGCTGAAGAGTATGGTATAGTCTGTTTAAATAGTGTGTAGAGGAAGAGTTGATCAGGACTGAAGTGTACTGTACTGTACTGTACTGTAGTGTAGTGTGGAGTACACCTGCCTAGGCCTGAAGCGTACTGTACTGTACTGTACTGTAGTGTAGTGTGGAGTACACCTGCCTAGGCCTGAAGTGTACTGTACTGTAGATACTGTACTGTAGTGTGGAGTACTCCTGCCTAGGCCTGAAGCGTACTGTACATACTGTACTGTATGTAGTGTAGCGTGGAGTAACCCTGCCTAGGCCTGAGCGTACTGTACTGTACTGTAGTGTAGTGTGGAGTACACTTGCCTAGGACTGAAGCGTACTGTACTGTACTGTACTGTAGTGTGGAGTACACTTGCCTAGGACTGAAGCGTACTGTACTGTACTGTACTGTAGTGTGGAGTACACCTGCCTAGGCCTGAAGCGTACTGTACTGTACTGTACTGTAGTGTGGAGTACACTTGCCTAGGCCTGAAGTGTACTGTACTGTACTGTACTGTAGTGTGGAGTACACCTGCCTAGGCCTGAAGTGTACTGTACTGTACTGTACTGTACTGTAGTGTGGAGTACACCTGCCTAGGCCTGAAGTGTACTGTACTATAGAGATGGACACCAAACACTCCGACTGGTCAGCGCGTATTGGCGTTGGTATCTACGGGAGGCTGCAGGCGGATGCTACACTGGGTGAGAGTTCCGTGTGGTCCACCTGTCCGTGTCCATCTGTCCCTCGTGTCTCGGACAGGCAGGCCTGTTCCTTAGGGGGAGCCGGGGTCGGGTCAGGACTGGGGTCGGGGAGGAGAGGTCAACTAGACCGAGGGTGACAGTCGACCCTCTCTGTGTGCGCTCTGGGCAATGGGTGGATGATGGTGACAGGTCACCAGTCGGTCACTTTGGGGGCCAGCGTTCCACTCCCCTGGCGGGGGGGTCCTCATTATTCTGCTCCTCGTCTCCTCGTGTCCTTGTCTCCTCGTCTCCTCGTGTCCTTGTCTCCTCGTGTCCTTGTCTCGCTCCTTCTGGTCTGACGTATGTACAGATGAACAGGTCTGTGGGGCGGGGGCCGGGGGTGGGGGCAGTGGTTAAGAGGTAGGGTTTAAAGGTCATGGCTGGAGATGGGGCGGTGGTGGGGGCGGGGGTTAAAGGTTAAAGGTCATGGCTGGAGATGGGGAGGGTGGGTGCAGGGGTGGGGGCGTTACTGGGGCTGCTCGTGCAGGGGTCTCTTGTGCTTGAGTGTGTCGATGAGGGACAGCACGCCTCGCTTGACGCTGGTGGAGACGCGCCGCGACACCGAGTCACCACCAGGGGGCGCCACTCCGCACGGCCGCTGAGACGGAGGACGCGCCACCAGACACTTCTGATAGCGCAGCTGCACACACACACACACACACACACACACACGGGCACAGACACAGACACACACACACACACACACACACACACACACACACACACATACACACACACACACACACACGGGCACAGACACACACACACACACACACACACACACACACACACACACACACACACACACACGGGCACAGACACACACACACACACACGGGCACAGACACAGACACAGACACAGACACACACACACACACACACACACACACACACACACACACACACACACACACACGGGCACAGACACAGACACAGACACACAGACACAGACACAGACACAGACACAGACACAGACACACACACACACACACACACACACACACACACACACACACACACACACATACACACACACACACAGACAGACGGGGAGAACAAGAAGAGTGAGACAGGTAGAAGCACACTCCAGGGGAGACTCCTTTAGAGTGTCCCTGTGCACATCCAGTAGGCGTGCTGTGAAGGTGCTGCGGTGGTGTGTGTGTGTGTGTGTGTGTGTGTGTGTGTGTGTGTGTGTGTGTGTGTGTGTGTTCTGCTCACCATGCATGCGGCCTGCACGGCCTCGGACACGCTGCCGGCGTTGGGCTCGCACCAGAAGGCGTGGCACTCGAAGTGCTGGTTGCCCGTGTCCATGATGAAGGCAAACGCGTGCACGTCATGGCCGACGCCCATGAAGGACAGGAAACGCACCCGACACTCCACCAGCACCTCCTCTTCCTCCTGACACACACACACACACACACACACACACACACAGCACAGCTATGAGACACACACACAGTACACACACTCCACCAGCACCTCCTCTTCCTCCTGACACACACACACACACACACACACACACACAGCACAGTTATGAGACACACACACACACAATCCACCAGCACCTCCTCTTCCTCCTGACACACACACGCACACACACACACACACACACACAGCACAGTTATGAGACACACACACACAATCCACCAGCACCTCCTCTTCCTCCTGACACACACACACACACACACACACACACACAGCACAGTTATGAGACACACACACACACTCCACCAGCACCTCCTCTTCCTCCTGACACACACACACACACACACACACACAGCACAGTTATGAGACACACACACACAATCCACCAGCACCTCCTCTTCCTCCTGACACACACACACACACACACACACACACACAGCACAGTTATGAGACACACACACACACTCCACCAGCACCTCCTCTTCCTCCTGACACACACACACACACACACACACAGCACAGTTATGAGACACACACACACAATCCACCAGCACCTCCTCTTCCTCCTGACACACACACACACACACACACACACACACACACAGCACAGTTATGAGACACACACACACACTCCACCAGCAACTCCTCTTCCTCCTGACACACACACACACACACACACACACACAGCACAGTTATGCTGCTGCTGGCATGTGCATGCTTGAGATGCTGAAAGCCACTGGAGATGGCGGATGAGGTGTGAGGGCATGTGAGTGGTGTGGGGTCTTGCCTTTAATGACGGTGATGGGGGCATGTGAGTGGTGTGGGGTCTGCCTTGTCTTTAATGACGGTGATGGGGGCATGTGAGTGGTGTGGGGTCTTGCCTTTAATGACGGTGATGGGGGCATGTGAGTGGTGTGGGGTCTTGCCTTTAATGACGGTGATGGGGGCATATGAGTGGTGTGGGGTCTTGCCTTTAATGACGGTGATGGGGGCATGTGAGTGGTGTGGGGTCTTGCCTTTAATGACGGTGAGGTGTGGGGGCATATGAGTGGTGTGGGGTCTTGCCTTTAATGACGGTGATGGGGGCATGTGAGTGGTGTGGGGTCTTGCCTTTAATGACGGTATGGGGGCATGTGTGTGGGGTCTTGCCTTGTCTTTAATGACGGTGATGGGGGCATGTGTGTGGAGTGGTGTCTTGCCTTGTCTTTAATGACGGTGATGGGGGCATGTGTATGGTGTGGTGTCTTGCCTTGCCTTTAATGACAGTGATGGGGGCATGTGTGTGGTGTGGTGTCTTGCCTTGTCTTTAATGACGGTGATGGGGGCATGTGTATGGTGTCTTGCCTCGTCTTTAATGACGGTAACCGTGGCGTCAGCTACATTCAGCACGACGGGGCTCCAGGTCTCCCTTGGTGACGCGGTCATCAGGCTGTCTATGGCGTCGTTCAGAATGTCCATACCTGCAGGACAGCGGGTCAGGCCAGGGCGTGAGCACAACAGACAACAGGGCCTTTAAGCAACAAGGTTCCAGTGATGTTACACCCTAAAAGCACCCCAACCCCCCTTAGCTGTTCTAACACCACTGGAACATGAAGCCTCGCAGGGCTTATTGCTTCTCTTCAGTTACTACATATACCTGGCAAGATATCAGAAAATAAAGGCACAGCAACTATAAATTGAATGATTTATTCATAGATAATCATTCCTCTGCCAAGAAATATATTTCTTCTATCGGAATGGTTGCAAAGCGAGACACAACAGCGAGACGCAGCAACTGTAACGTTTCTACGCCAATAGGTGGCGCTGCAGTACAGAATGAGAGCGGTCAGTGTGAAGGGCTGTGTAGGGCTGCAGTACAGAATGAGAGCGGTCAGAGTGAGGGGCTGTGCAGGGCTGCGGTACTCACACATACCAATGGGTCTGGCCACCTGGAGCAGCCCCAGATACAGCACCTGGAACCTCTGCACCAGCTCCGTCTTGGGAGTGGGGAACTCCGCTGGGGACACACACGCACGCAGAGGGAGACCAATCAATCATCAGCGCTGCTCAAGTGAACAGGAAGTAGAGTACATAATACAAACACACGCAGAAGGAGACCAATCAATCATCAGTGCTGCTCAAGTGAATGGTACATGAAGTAAGTAATTAAAAAAGCCATGCAGTTAATCACAGAGATGTCTATGATTCTGCCTCATTGTCTTTTCAGACTTGGCATGTCAGTGTCATTCTAATTTGAATGACGGACAAAGCACAAAGTCTTAAGTCTGACAAAAGTTAATTCAATAACTTCTGTTGTTAGTCACAAATGGAGATCATCTTGGCTAGTTCCATAGCAGTAAGAGTTTTACTGTAACACATCCAGACACACACACAGTTCAGACTCACACTCTCTGGGTGTAGCAGTAAGAGTTGTACTGTAACACATCCAGACACACACACACACACACACAGTTCAGACTCACACTCTCTGGGTGGAGCAGTAAGAGTTTTACTGCAACACATCCAGACACACACACAGTTCAGCCTCACACTCTCTGGGTGTAGCAGTAAGAGTTGTACTGTAACACATCCAGACACACACACACACACACACTTCAGACTCACACTCTCTGGGTGTAGCAGTAAGAGTTATACTGTAACACATCCAGACACACACACACACACACACACACACACACACACACTCTCTGGGTGCAGCTTACCTGCAAGAGGGAGATCGACTCCTGTCTGGCGCTCATGCATGGCTCCGCCCACTGCCGCTTTCGCAAGCTTGCGTTCTGCCATGATCTACACACACACACACACATGCAGAGAGTTTATTTATGTTGAGGTTTTTTTTACTTACTTACAAAAGTAAGCTTGCTGTTGGTGAATTTGTTCATCTCTACCAAATTGAGCAACAGCAAGAAGACTAAAGCAGCATTTGTGACTGTTTCCAGTGGAGAGAAGAGAGCTGCAGCAGGGTTACATCAGGCATCCAATATGCAGTTTTTGGTGATGTAACGCCACAGGAACCACCATATTTGTGCCACTGAATATCTGGGTTTGTGCTCGCTGGCTCCAGTGACCCACAGGCTCAGATGACAGCCGTGCTCGTTCCCCCCCCCCCCCCCCCCCCCCTCTCTCCTCCTGCCCACACACTGGAGCTAGCTCTGGGCCTCGGACTGTTCTCCCCTCTCAGACCCCCATAAAGCATTCAGACACCAGCTGAAATGCACATCACAGCGCTTACAGACTGATCATAAGTCACAGGAATGAGGAGACACAGGTTGGAGAGGGAGGGAGGAGTAGAGAGCACAAGAGAGGAGTCAACATGGAGTAAGCCTGAGGTACGGTAGAGTGGGAGGAGTCAACATGGAGTAAGCCTGAGGTACAGTATGGTAGAGTGGGAGGAGTCAACATGGAGTGGGAAGAGTCAACATGGAGTAAGCCTGAGGTATGGTAGAGTGGGAGGAGTCAACATGGAGTAAGCCTGAGGTACGATAGAGTGGGAGGAGTCAACATGGAGTGGGAGGAGTCAACATGGAGTAAGTCCGAGGTATGGTAGAGTGGGAGGAGTCAACGTGGAGTGGGAGGGGCCAATACGGAGTGGGAGGAGTCAATGTGGAGTGGGAGGAGTCAACATGGAGTAAGCCTGAGGTATGGTAGAGTGGGAGGAGGAGCGGGGGGAGGAGGAGCGGGGGGAGGAGGAGCTGGGGGAGGAGGAGCGGGGGGAGGAGGAGCAGGGGGGAGGGGTCTCTTATGTCTCTTACCCGGGAGCAGATCTCGTGTAGACTGGTGGCGATGGCTTTGGCAGGCGTGTCACAGCGGAACACATGACATTTCAGAATACGGGTGTCTTTGTCTCGGGCCACATACGCAAAATCCCTGGAAAGCAAACAGGAAATGATGATGGGCAACATAATATGTTTGGATCATCCTAAAATAAATTAAAATGCCATGACTTTTTTTTGACCAATGTTGAAATGACATGTCTGTTATTCTAAACAAAGACTTTCATATATAATGAATAAGGCTATATGATTGCATACAGGCTGATCAGATGAGGGTGTGGTGTTTGACCAATTATTTTATTTGTGTGTGTGTGTGTGTGTGTGTGTGATCAAAAGCCTTGATGACAAATGAGTTGCCCTTTAACACTGAATGAACACTGAAAGAAATCAATACATCCTTGACACACACACACACACACACACACACACACACACACACACACACACAGACACACACAGACACACACAGACACACACACACACACACACACACACGCATGAAAGGGCCCTGGGGAGGCGAGGGACACGTCAGCATTGAGATGGAGGAAGTGACAATAAGAAAGAGCAGCAGAGCTCAGCTCAGGAGGAAGAAGAATGGCTTTACCTCTCTCTGAATCCATGACAGCAGTGGAGCAGAGAAACAAGATTAGAGACATACAGCACATCTCACATACACATACACACACACATACACACACACACACACACACACACACACACACACACACACACACACACACACACACACTTAGCCGCTTACACACACACACACACACACACTTTCCAGTGAAAGCACTGTGAGAATACTGTGAGTATTTCTACACTGAGCTATAACACAATACCTTGAAATGACCCCTACACACACACACACACACACACACACACACACACACACAGCGTCATAGGACCTACTGTAAATTAGCCTCTCCAACAATAGCTCTCCCCACTATCACCTGAGCAGAGCAGAGATGCAGTCTAGTTCAACACTGTTTTGCTGTTCACTCTCCCTCTCCCCTTCTCCCCCTCACACACACAGCGCACACTCACACGGTCCACCCAGCTGCAACCCGTACACTCTTCTCCACCAGGCAGAGAAAGAGAAGCAAATCACAGAGAGAAAGAGAAGGAAAAATGGCACAAGACTCACAGAAGAGGCAGGTGTGTGTGTGAATGGATCCCTTCATCTAGGCACTAGCATGATGTTAGCGCAGCTCGTCTCCAGTCCCACATGAAGCACAACACAAGCTCTGCCCTCCTGCTGTCCGTCCTCATTACACCTCTCCTCTCCTCTCCTCCTCTCCTCTCTTCTGCGCTCCTCCTCTCCTCCTCTCTTCTGCGCTCCTCTTCCTCTCCTCCCCTCCCCTCCTCTCCGGTGTCCTTCTTCCTCTCCTCTCTCCTCCCTCTCTTCTCCTGCACTTCTGTGTCACTACGGTAACCTCTAACAGAGACACTCTACTTCACTCTTGGTGAAGCTTGGATCGTGCTGCCCCCCTCCAAGAAAGATGGAGAGAAGGATGGAGAGCAAATGAGAGAGAGAGAGAGAGCGCGAGAGAGAGGGAGACAGAGAGACAGAGCGAGAGAGAGAGAGAGAGAGAGAGAAAGAGAGATCGGGGAGTTGTTGTGCTCTGCTTCACACACACACACACACACACACACACACACACACACACGGTTCAGTCCCACAGAGACTCTGTGACAAATGGTGTGCAGCTCTCTCTGCTGGTTAGACTGCAATACTGCGCTGAAAAAGAACTAGGATTCTGCGTGCGAGCACGCACGCGCACACACACACACACACACACACACACACACACACACACACACACACACACACACACACACACACACACACACACACACACACACACACACACACACACACACACACACACACACACACACACACACACACACACACACCACACGCATAAAACTGTGCTGTCTCTTGCAGATTCATAGTCACCTGCACAAGTGTTATCTTAGAGCACCCCCGCCCCCATGTCTCCCACACACACACACACACACACACACACACACACACACACACACACACACACACACACACACACACATTCCTGAATCCTGCAGCAGCGCTGCAGCTGGCTGGGGCTCTGAGGCTCTGCGTCTGCGTCTGCACTGCACGCTATAAACATTTCAGCAGCACTCCGGGCTCTTTATCAATCTTTCATTCCTGTCCTCTTCACACACTCCCCTCCCACAATCATTACTGCTGACCTCTCACTGAGGACTCCTGTGTGTGTGTGTGTGTGTGTGTGTGTGTGTGTGTGTTTCTATTCCACACTAAAGCTCGATGAATGAAATTCCTGAGACTAACGAGAGATTTGGTCATGGTTCTTAGGAGACAAATAAAGGCCTGTTTTGCTGATGTTTTGCTGGTTTTGCTGGTTCAGCTTGAGCAGTAGATGAGAAACTACAGAACTCCCCATTCCACACTGGCAACCTGCACGCTCATCTACTCATCTACAGTACAGTATGCTCATCTACTCATCTACAGTACAGTATGCTCATCTACTCATCTACAGTACAGTATGCTCGTCTACTCATCTACAGTACAGTATGCTCATCTACTCATCTACAGTACAGTATGCTCATCTACAAGAGACAGCAACACATATCAGCCAATCAGCCAACAACGTCTGATCACATCTCTCCTCTCATCTCTCCTCTCCTCTCCCCCCTCTCCTCCCCCTCTCCTCTCCTCCCCCTCTCCTCTCCTCCCTGGGCGGTCTCCAGAGTTCCAGGGGTGTCCTCACCTGCCGTTGTCGCGGCCCACGCCCCACACGCGGATGCTGACGATGGGCTGAGAGTGCAGGACACTGCGGTCCATTGGGTCCACTAGGTTCAGCAGGTTGTTCTCCAGTACCAAATACATGTCCTTCCCCTACACACACACACATACATTTCAAATGCTTCCATATTTTTCTTCCATATTACTACATTTAACATTCTTCCATATTACTACATTTCACATTTTAATCCACTTCAAAGAGAAATAAATACAAAATGTACTGATACTTTGTCTCAGTAATCCACTGAAAAGAATACAGAAAACTGGGGATCTGGTCTAAATAACTGTTTTGTTTTTCTTCAAAAGTGGCATCCAGGGGGGCGCTGTGGCGCAGCAGGCTACAGCGCCCATACAATATACGGGTCTGAGTGCCCACAGGGACCCAGGTTCGAATCCAGCCTGCGGTCATGTCCCGATCCCACCCCATCTCTCTCCCACTTATTTCCTGTCTACCTCTTCACTATCCTATAATAATAAAGGCAAAAGGCCATAAAATATAATAAAATATACTTAATGAATATAAATATGGTGTCCATACCTCTCCCCAGATGCCCACGGTGTCGCGGATGTCGTTCTTGCAGTAGGAGAGCTGGCGGATGCAGTTGTTCACGGCAACGCTGCTTTTCCCTGGAGCCAAGTCCTCTTCTGCCATCTCTACCCAGCCAAGGGATCGCACCGCAAAACACTACACACACACACAATTAGTACCATTAATACAGTACAATTACCAATATCATTCTCATTCTGTTCTCCTCTCTCTCTCTGTGTTTACTTCATGTAGTTCCTTTTTCTCTCCACAGTGTGGCACTGTTTCAATCCAGAGTTGGCTACTAAATCAATGTGCAAATCCTAAATCATGAGACGCCCAATCAATGTGTCCTCCAGCAGGATTTCACAACAGAGCAGCAGAGTAGAGTGTGCCTGAGTCCTGGGCCAAGTGAGAGGTGGACTCAGCTCTTGTGCTGCGCTAAGGAATCATACGCATCTGAGGTTATGCAATCAGCAACAAGTTCATGTATTATCTGTATCAGTGCAAAACCATCTTTGCACAGTTCAGGAGCCCCCTGTGTCTGTGTCTGTGTGTGTATGTGTGTGTCCGTGCATGCCTGTGTGCATGTGTGTGCACAATGTTTTTCCACACACAAGCAATGTTTTTGCATTTTTCCCTTGCTGGATGCGTCACTCCGCTGAGCTCCAGATTTTCCTCACACTTTTTCAGCGTCTTTGGCAACCTTAAGGCCTGATTTTTTACATTCTTTAAAATTTTTCAAAATAAACCCCTTTTTGAGCCTTAAACTCTGTGTTCTCCAATTTATGGGATGGTGGGATGGTGTGTGTGTGTGTGTGTGTGTGTGTGTGTGTGTGTGTGTGTGTGTGTGTGTGTGAGCCCAGTGCTGGAGGAGAGCTCACCTTGGCCTCGGGGTCACTGTTGATGCTGCTGGAGTCCTCCTCCTCCACAGGCGGGGGGTTTCTGCAGGACAAGATGGAGTCACACACACACCACACAATCCTAGTGCAGAGATCCACACACACACACACACACACACACACACACACACACACACACCACGCAATCCTAGCGCAGAGATCCACACACACACACACACACACACACACACATCACACACACACCACACACAGACATCACACACACCACACAATCCTAGTGCAGAGATCCACACACACACACACACACACACACACACACACACATCACACACACACCACACACAGACATCACACACACCACACAATCCTAGTGCAGAGATCCACACACACACACACTCCACACACACACATCACACACACCACACAATCCTAGTGCAGAGATCCACACACACACACACACACACACACACACACACACACACACACACTCCACACACACACATCACACACACACACACACACACACACACCACACAATCCTAGTGCAGAGATCCACACACACACATCACACACACCACACAATCCTAGTGCAGAGATCCACACACACACATCACACACACCACACAATCCTAGTGCAGAGATCCACACACACACACACACACGCACACACCACACAATCCTAGTGCAGAGATCCACACACACACACACACACACACACACACACACACACATCACACAATCCTAGTGCAGAAATGCTGTTATGAATCCTACCATCCACACACATACACACTCCACACACACACGTCACACAATCCTAGTGCAGAGATCCACACACACACACACACACCCACACTCCACACACACACACACATATCACACAATCCTAGTGCAGAGATGCTGTTGTTATGAATCCTACCATCACACGCGTACACAATCCACACACACACATCACACCGTCACATCCAGTGACAGGTGTCTCTAACGTTACCTGAGCTTTAAGGACGCGTAGCGCAGGGTTGCTCCCTCAAACTCCTTGAGGCTGGGGTCCGGGGTGACT
>NC_084995.1:41728759-41738759 GCF_963854185.1 Sardina pilchardus | reverse complement strand
CTGAGGGATTCTGGGTAAACACAGAGCTGTGTGAGGACCAAGGGGCTGAGGGATTCTGGGTAAACACAGAGCTGTGTGAGGACCAAGGAGCTGAGGATTCTGGGTAAACAGAGAGCTGTGTGAGGACCAAGGAGCTGAGGGATTCTGGGTAAACACAGAGCTGTGTGAGGACCAAGGAGCTGAGGGATTCTGGGTAAACACGGAGCTGTGTGAGGACCAAGGAGCTGAGGGATTCTGGGTAAACACCAAGGAGCTGAGGGATTCTGGGTAAACACCAAGGGGCTCCTCATGACTGCAGTGACTCATGCACAGGGGGCGCTGTGCGGTCGCATCAACTCTATTATCAACGCAACACACACAGTGGCGTTCACACAATGTGTCTCTGTGTGTGTGTGTGTGTGTGTGTGTGTGTGTATGTGTGTGTGTGTGTGTGTGTGGGTGTGTGTGTGTGTATGTGTGTGTGTGTGTGTTGCTTTGGGTCATATATTTAGCTTAGGCTTAAAGACACTGTAAGCAGAAGGCTGGGGATTCAGAAAGGAAGTTACAATCTATAAACAGGAAATGAAGCCTGACTGTAGCCAAATCACAGACACAGACCTCACAATACAGGATATACTGTAACACACACTGTCACAGACACATAGGTGTTAACCTCACAAAAACTACAGACAAGCTACGTGCACACTGGAGAGGTCGGTACTCCACAGGACTTCTATAAGGAGAAGCTCATTAGCAAAGCAGTCTGGGAGATGTAGTCCCTGCTCTGAAAGTAGGTCACTCTGGACCAAGAAGCCTATTCACAACTTTATGGGTTTTTACAAATCCCATAGCCTTTAATACTCACACGCACTCACGCACGCACGCACACACACACGCACGCACACACACACACACAACAGAGAAAACGTAGCAGGACACTCCTTAGATTCCTTACATTTCAGAAGAATCACAGCACATCACTCACACAGTGACGCAGAAAACATGCAGAGACAGATGCATGGTTAACAAAACACCTCCCTTGGAGGGATCCGTCACCCTCTGGAACTAATCACCCAGAGGGAGGGATGGAGAGAGAGAGAGAAAGGGAGAGAGAGAGAGAGTCTGTAGAGAGTAGAGAGCTGTAGGCATGTTCCTTAAAACATGCTGACCTCCTCTGTTGGCACCCCCGCCTCTCTCTCTTTCCCCCCCTCTCTGTTCTCTCTATTTCTCTCTTCCCCCTCTCTGTTCTCTCTATTTCTCTCTTCCCCCCTCTCTGTTCTCTCATTCTGTTTCTCTTTCATTCCTATAAGAGGGAGGAGACAACTATATCACGTCTACTGGGTGCTCACACACACACACACACACACAAATATACACACACCTTGAAAATGCAGGCACTCCTACAAACAGGACACAGACACACACACACACACACACACACACACACACACACACACACAAATATACACACACCTTGAAGATGCACACACTCCTATCAACAGGACACAGACACACACACACACTCCCCGATGCTCTGCATTATCATGTCTGTCTAAGTCTCGTCTTGACAGCCCCCTGCTCCATCTCCCTCACACACACACACTGCATCTCCCTCACACACACACTGCATCTCCCTCACACACACACACTGCATCGGTGGGTGAGCACATGTGAAGGAAACACCAGTGCTGCACAGCATGTTACCGACGACACACACAGACATACACAGACATGCATGTGCATTCAGTCACACACACACACACACACACACACACACACACACACAGACATGCATACACACGCGCATACACCCACTTTACCTACCCTCGTAATTGACAATAACAATGGCCAGCATGTAGTCTTTGCCCAGCATCATGACTGAACAGCAGCGCGCCTCTCTCAGAGCATGGGAGCCGAGGGAGGGAGACAGAGGCAGCGCACGAGCCAGCGAGCGAGGGGGGGGGGGGGGACGGAGAGAGGAGGGGGGGGGGGAGAGATGGGCTGCTCTAGCCGTCTATTTGCCTTGATGCTATTTTCATGTTTTCCTTTCTTTCGCTCTCTTTTCTCTATCTACTTGGCCATCTCTAGGCAGGAACATAAACAGAGGCTGCACAGAGCATTTCCTGTCTGGCCGTCGCTCACTCGGAACGCTCCTTCCTCTAAGCACATCGTGTTGTCGTAGCAACCTGAGAGACCAGTGCTCCTGCAGTACCAGACAGCAGCTGAGGTCATGTGACTGAGCCGTGATCCAGAGAAAGAGGGGGGGTGGTGGTGGGGGGGCGGGGGGGAAATGACAGAGAGGGGGATCCCTGCAAGATCACACACACACACACACACACACACACACACACTCTGCTGTGTGACACACACATACTGTATACACTGCAGACAAACATGCCATCAAAGCAGCACTTCTGCCATGCAGTGGAAAACAGATTGTTACAGACTACAGAACTCACACACACACACACACACAAACAAACTGATCAACAAACATAGAAAGGCAAAGCAGTCGTGCCCTGCACCATCACCTCTGCCACCACAACTCATCTACCACAATAACCACCAACACCACAACTCAGCTACCATCACAATAACCATCAACACCACAACTCAGCTACAGTACGTCACAATAACCACCAACACCACAACTCAGCTACAGTACCACCACAATAACCACCAACACCACAACTCAGCTACAGTACCACCACAATAACCACCAACACCACAACTCAGCTACGTCACAATAACCACCAACACCACAACTCAGCTACCATCACAATAACCATCAACACCACAACTCAGCTACAGTACGTCACAATAACCACCAACACCACAACTCAGCTACAGTACCACCACAATAACCACCAACACCACAACTCAGCTACAGTACCACCACAATAACCACCAACACCACAACTCAGCTACGTCACAATAACCATCAACACCACAACTCAGCTACGTCACAATAACCACCAACACCACAACTCAGCTACCACCACAATAACCACCAACACCACAACTCAGCTACCACCACAATAACCACCAACGCCACAACTCAGCTACATCACAATTAACTACCAACACCACAACTCAGCTACATCACAATAACCACCAACACCACAACTCAGCTCCCATCACAATAACCACCAACACCATAACTCAGCTACAGTACCACCACAATAACCACCAACACCACAACTCAGCTACCATCACAATAACCATCAACACCACAACTCAGCTCCCATCACAATAACCACCAACACCACAACTCAGCTACGTCACAATAACCACCAACACCACAACTCAGCTACCACTACAATAACCACCAACACCACAACTCAGCTACCATCACAATAACCACCAACACCACAACTCAGCTACCATCACAATAACCACCAACACCACAACTCAGCTACGTCACAATAACCACCAACACCACAACTCAGCTACCACTACAATAACCACCAACACCACAACTCAGCTACCATCACAATAACCACCAACACCACAACTCAGCTACCATCACAATAACCACCAACACCACAACTCAGCTACAGTACCACCACAATAACCACCAACACCACAACTCAGCTACAGTACCACCACAATAACCACCAACACCACAACTCAGCTACCATCACAATAACCATCAACACCACAACTCAGCTACGTCACAATAACCACCAACACCACAACTCAGCTACCACCACAATAACCACCAACACCCCAGCTCAGCTACCACCACAATAACTGCCAAAAATGGCCACTGGTTACCATAAAATCAGTCAAATCAAGTACTGTAGCTAGATGTACCAAGAAAATGACTAGAAAGCTAAGCCACTGAACTAATACAGTTTAATAAATTACTCCACCATCAGAGAGGACATAGCTTTCATCAAGACCCTTGTCAGTGCAAAGACTACCACCAACAGCTATCAGTTACACACACTGTCAAAATACCAGCTGGTGGTAACACCCCACCAGGAGTCTGATATTGTGACTGACATCTTCAGACATCTCACTGAATGCGGTTGTCATTACAAGAGTCTACTCCACTCTAAGGAGAGAGGCATTTGCTGCCTGAAAGTGTTCCCTCTAAAATGCAGAGGTGGAAAAGTCCAGCTTCAGAAAGTAAAAGTCCTACCACATATCTGTGCCAACCATTCATTTAAACCAGCTGATTGTAAATAGCACAATTCTTCAGCCAGGTAGAGAAGCTAATTAGTGAGATCACCTGTGTTAAGTGCACAGGTAGAACCAATACATGGTTGGAGTTTTACTCTCTGAAGCTGGACTTTTCCAGCTCTGCTGAAGTGTATGGGCTTCCTCTCATCTCCTTTGGTGTTGGGATAGGCAGCCATGCTTCAGTGCAGGCCACCCAGCTAGGGCAGGCACCAGGAACCTGCTGAGGACCCCTCTAGTCTACGGCACCTGGGGAGGTGCTAAGAGACATGCTGGCCCACACACACACACACACACACACACACACACACACACACATACAGCACACTCCTTGAGATGTACACACAGTTGGCTCTAATCACAGACACACAACACACTCCTTGAGATGTACACACAGTTGGCTCTAATCACAGACACACAGCACACTCCTTGAGATGTACACACAGTTGGCTCTAATCACAGACACACAGCACACTCCTTGAGATGTACACACAGTTGGATCTAATCACAGACACACAACACACTCCTTGAGATATACACACAATTGGCTCTAATCACAGACACACAGCACACTCCTTGAGATGTATGTATACACATAGTTGGCTCTAATCACGGACACCACAGCATGTGTCTGTCTGACTGCACACCTGTTCAACATCTGCTCAGGTGGCCATACCTGGTGCCATCCTACTACTGATAAAGAGCAGCACTCCTCTGGTCTGTTGCGTCCACCCTCAGTCCTGCTTGTGCTTCACAACAGCAGCTCACAGTCCACTCCCGACCCAGAGGCACTTCTTGTTGACCAGTGCTGACCCCCCTTCCCTCTCCCGGCATCAGGACATTTGGCTAGCGGCTCCATGTGAAGCCTGCTCATGATGTCACACCTGCCTACTAACCACACACACCTCCAAATGGCACGGAAGGAATGTCACACACACTTGGCTCTACAAGCAAACACAGCAGTTAACACCACTTCTAATTTAATCTCAACGCTTGGCATTTTTTAATCTATTAAACAGTCTTGCCTTAGGTGCTATTCCTATCCAAACTCAGCAAATGTGTGTGAGCATGAGTAAGCATGAGGGTATGAGGGTGCCTTGGTCCTCTACTTCATAAAACACTCTTTAATGTTCAGCAAAAATAGTTCTGGTCTTCAAAGATGCTCCTCTAGTCCTGAGACAAACAGTCAGGGAGCGAGAGAAAACAAGAGATTAGGAGCCAGAGCTCTGTCTCTGTGCTGTGTGTGTGTGTGTGTGTGTGTGTGTGTGTGTGTGTGTGTGTGTGTTTACCATTCTCCTCTGGAGAGCCCAGCGAGGCGCTGTCCTGGGAGAGCGTGGTCCAGCTGGACTCCTCGTCGCTGGGGGCCAGGTTCTGGATGCGGTTGAGGGCGCAGTCTGTCTTGGCGCCGGTGCGCGGCCGGTCCTTCTTCACCTCCGGCGAGGAGGAGGAGGAGGACGAGAGCAGAGGCGTCTCCTCAGGGGGGGAGGAGGAGGAGGAGAGCAGAGGCGTCTCCTCAGGGGGGGAGGAGGAGGAGGAGAGCAGAGGCGTCTCCTCCGCGCTGGGCTGCTTGGGAAGGGACGGAGGGCGAGGCTGCTTCAACAGAGGCTGAGTCACTTCCTGTTCGGGGACATCACCCCCTTCCAGCAGGCTCCTGCTCTCGTCCACAACGGGTGACTTCCTGTCCACAGCCGGCGACTTCCTGTCCACAGCGGGCGACTTTTTGTCCACAACGGGCGACTTCCTGTCCACAGAGGGTGAGCCTTTGTCCAGGGAAGGTGACTTCCTGTCCACGGAGGGTGAGTCTTTGTCCAGGGAAGGTGACTTCCTGTCCACAAAGGGTGAGTCTTTGTCCAGGGAAGGTGACTTCTTGTCTTCAGAGGGTGAGTCTTTGTCCAGAGAAGGCGACTTCTTGTCTTCAGAGGGTGAGTCTTTGTCCAGGGAAGGCGACTTCTTGTCCAACGTTGGAGACTTCTTCACATCCTTCTTGTCGTCGTCCTGTTTGAGCAGTTCAGGCAGGATGAGCAGGTCCTCTGATTCGGCCAGCGAAGCATTGGAGATGTGGTCCTCCTCCTCCTCCTCCTCCTCCTCTTCCTCCTCCGCTGTGGTGTTCAGGTCCGCTGCCTCCTCGCTGGACACGGAGTCGCTCAGCGTGTTGTCCAGGTCCATGTGGGAGTCCAGCTCGGCGCTGAGCTCCGGCTCGTCCGGCTTGAGCTCGTCCTCGCCGCTGGAGAGCACCACGAGCTCGTCCGTGTTCTTGTTGACGTCTTGCTGCTCGGCGGCCTTGCGCAGCTGATTGGCTCCGTTCTTGGCGTGCTTGGGGTTGGAGGCGGAGTCGAGGGCGGGGTCAGTGGCGGGCGCGTTGGCGGGGGCGTCGCCCTGGCCCAGGCCCAGGCCCATGGCGCTCTGGATGCTGGTCAGCGCGTACTTCTTGCGGCATTTGGGGGGCGTGGACGAGCCCTGCTTCAGCAGCTCAGTGCTCAGCAGCTGGTTGTGGGAGGAGCGCAGGCTCAGCGAGGTGGGAGGGCTCACTGGGGAGTCACTGTTGTGATTGGCCACATCCACAGAGGGGGTGGAGTTACAGGATGACTGCACACACACTGACATCATGTCCAAGGAGTCTGAAAGTATCAAAATAATATCTCAAAGATACATCATTTACATTTGTTGATAGTACAATAATAGTCAATACTCAATAAAAGATGTTAATTTGAGAAGACAGAAAACAGAAAAGCATAATCAGGGAATTATGGGATGCCCTGAGGGTATGAGTTATGAGTCCTGTCCCCTCCACACACAGACTTCAGTCAGGTTATTACGTCTTCAGATGGGCCGCTCTTAAAGCCTCTGTGATGATTTTACTCAACAAACACAACAAAATGAAATTAATTTACATATATTGCAGCTCATCAGTAGACTGCACTTGCTGCTTATTTAGTTGAAAATCTAATTACGGCTGAGGGTAGCTCATCTCAGCAATGTTTACAAAGACGGCCATTCAAAAGCTCTCTGCAAAAGCATTCACTATGGAACAGAGCTGCTCATTGTGAAATGTCCACATATGCAGAGAACGAGAAAGAAAGAGGGAGAGACAGAGCGAGAGACATGGAGAGAGAGAAAGAAAGAGGGAGAGACAGAGTGTGAGACATGGAGAGAGAGAAAGAAAGAGGGAGAGACAGAGCGAGAGACATGGAGAGAGAGAAAGAAAGAGGGAGAGAGAGAGCGAGAGACATGGAGAGAGAGAAAGAAAGAGGGAGAGAGAGTGAGAGACATGGAGAGAGAGAAAGAAAGAGGGAGAGAGAGAGCGAGAGGCATGGAGAGAGAGAAAGAAAGAGGGAGAGAGAGAGCGAGAGGCATGGAGAGAGAGAAAGAAAGAGGGAGAGAGAGAGCGAGAGGCATGGAGAGAGAGAAAGAAAGAGGGAGAGAGAGAGCGAGAGGCATGGAGAGAGAGAAAGAAAGAGGGAGAGAGAGAGTGAGAGACATGGAGAGAGAGAAAGAAAGAGGGAGAGAGAGAGCGAGAGAGATGGAGAGAGAGGCACAGTGAGACAACAAGACAGTGACAGGCAGGTACCTGATATCAGGTCAGTCATCAGCCTTAATCAACACGAGTCTTCAGAACATCACATGAACATCTGATGCAAAGAAACACAAAGAAACTCTTTTCACCACTGCCCTCGTAGGCATTTATTCACTATTGTTCTTTGCTTTAATTTAGGTGAAGCACATTGAGTTATGCCTGTGAATGAGATGGACTATAAATAAACTTGCCTTGCCAGCCTTGAGTCATTAAAATGCTCAGACTCAAACTTGCCAGAACTGGGCATGTATCACAGTAGGCCATTGAGACAGTAAATCCCATGCAAGGAGAGCTATATCAGGGCAGAGAGAGCTCAAGGCAGGACAGCACAACTGACGGTGTGGCTGCCCTTGGCTGTGATGAATGACCATCTCCTGGCTTCAACTCTTGATTGCTCAGAGGACGAGTAAGCTGTCCTTGTAAAAATAGACCACTACTTATCACAGTCAGAATAAAGCCCTATTCGCACGGGATTAGTATTATCTGTGGACCTTTGGTGATTTGTGATAATTGCGGAGAATGCCTGAGATCTTAGTCCCGTGCGAATGTGCCATGTCTGTAATTTGTAAAGTGAAAATTCCGCCGCAAATTACCTACTGTATTTCGCCAAACACAGACGTCCGGTGATAATACTAATCCCGTGCGAATCTGCATCTCAGTGATTGCCATTGCAATTGCATATCTTTTCTACTTTCTGCGTTGTTTTCGGACGTTAGCATACGACATATCCGGGTGTAATGTCAGTGAAAATAGAGTTATTTACAGACTTTGCTTATCCCGTGCGAATGCGCTGCAAGTAACACAGAGGTGGGGTGATAATTTGAAAATGACCAGAGGTCCACAGGTAATACTAATCCCGTGCGAATAGGGCTTAAGAGACAATGCAAAGGGCTGTTTAGCAAATGAAAGCAGTCCATCCATTCTAGCTACATTGTTAGCATTTAAAATAGAGGATGTTATGTATTTTTCTCACAAGCGATATTACTTTCCCCAGCGAGCTAAAGCAAAGAGGAGCATGTGTTTCTGGGAGAGATCGTGCACAGTGTTGTTGAGTCATCTAGGGCTAGCGCTCAAATGAGCTAAACAGGCCTGGAGGAAATAGGGCTGCAGACTACAGCGTCCACAATGTGCTGTACAAAACAGGGCCCTGCTCCAGCGGGTGTGTGCTCTCCCCTCAGACGAGGCCTAACGCTGGCCCATAAAGCACTGCTCCAGCGGGTGTGTGCTCTCCCCTCAGACGAGGCCCAACGCTGGCCTAACGCTGGCCCATAAAGCACTGCTGACAGCCCAGCCCAGACCCATAAAGGCCTGTTAGGACACGCTACGCAATAGTGCCGTTCTGGCCCTGAGCAAGATGGCTGCAGCAGATGTGGAGTGGTCAGTCTCAGGGGGCATACAGTAAAGACATGCTCTTTCACACACACACACACACACACACACACACACACACACACACACACACACACACACACGCACACACACACACACACAGGGAGAGACATACACACACAGACACACACACTCATCATGTAAACTGTTCTCACCAGAGAGTTGAGAATTGTGGGAGATTCCAGACTGTGGCTTTGTCCATGATGGTGTCACTGCATGGCTCTCCAGCAGAGTACAGCAATGTCATCACACGCATACAGCCAGTCTGTGGAGCACAAACACAACAACACAAAAGACCCATTTACTGTTTACAAGCAAACATACTGTAGCAATAGACTGGGACTGTGAGTCTGTGCACCCCCCCCACACACACACACACACACACACACACACACACATCGTCACTCTCATCGTCTCTCACGTCTGTTATGACACACAGGGCTCACATTTCACACAACACACACAGATAAAGAATCATCAATTATTCACATCTAATCAAAGATTCATACCCAGGACACACACACTGTGTGTGTGTGTGTGTGTGTGTGTGTGTGTGTGTGTGTGTGTGTGTGTGTGTGTCTGCTGTTTATGACTAGGATGTGTGAGAAATGTTTAGGGGGTTGTTGTGGCTGCCTTCTCACATGTGCTCATGTGTACAAGCCCCTGAGGTGGGAGTCATTTCCAAACAATGCCAGCCATTACAGAGCACATGTGCAGTCCTACACAACACACACATACACACACACACACACACACACACACACACACACACACACTCTAGCTGAGCGGAGGGACAGTCATAAATGAGATGGATGGTGTTGTACAGGCCGTACCCACAGCCCTCTACCAGGCCTCTGTTTCCTTTGGGGCCGT